>NC_135995.1:9213229-9275927 GCF_053455715.1 Rhinoraja longicauda
AGAGAGAGAGAGAGAGAGAGAGAGAGAGAGAGAGAGAGAGAGAGAGAGAGAGAGAGAGAGAGAGAGAGAGAGGGGGAGGGTGAGAATGAAGGGGTAGAAACTGAAATAAACACTTCAATGGGTGACATAATGACTGTGGGTGACATAATTTCGTCCAATTTGGATGACAAATAAAGCTATCCTGATCTATCTTGATCTTGATCTTGATCAATGATCAGGGACTGTCATTAAAAATGATCAATATGTCTGACAGGCAATGGTGTTGTTTTTTTCTGCTTAATCTGCATCTTTGAGCAAGGGGGCGATTGGGTGAATGTGAGGGGCTGGGGGTCCCGGAGCGGGGCCGGCGATGGGATCATCCGCCCGGGACTGACAGCTGGAAGATGCGGCGGTGAATGTGAGGAGCCGGAGACCGGAGGGGAGAGACTGCGGCCGCCCTCTGGGATGCGCTCAGGGCGCGGGTTTATTAATGATCCGCAGCGCTGAGGTGAGCGGATATTTCACCGCGCTCTTCACCTGCTCCCTGAACTTGGACTGGGTCACCGCGTAAATAAATGTGTTGGTGCAGCAGCTGAGATTCCTCAGCAAATACCCGACGTACTGAAAGATAAATTGGGAATCATTCGTATCATTCCCAATCCCTGTGATCTGATAATAGACGAAGTTTACAACATACGTCAGCCACAGGAGGATGAAGCTGCCGGAGATGGTGAAGAGTAAAACCACAGACCTCCTCCTGCTCTCCATCTCCGGGTCACTGCGCTTCTCCCCCTTGCTCTCACCCCTCAGCCCCTGACGGACCCGACTGGCCACTAAAATGTGCCGGACTGTCAGAGCGTTGAGCAGCAGGATCACAGCGAAGGGGAGGAACGGAGTTAAAACCGTGTCGATCCAGTCAAATGCCACCCACCCGGGGTCAGTGTAAACACTGTCCACCGGGGCACAGCCCCACGGGACATTGTCGATGATTGTCCGGGGTTCCCGTGTGAAGTAGCGGGGAACGTTTTTCAGACACAGCAGAACGCCGGCTGTTGCGAGAACCGCAGCCGCAGTTTTCCCGGTGCAATATTTAGTTTTCAGCTTCTGGCAACAAATGGCGACAAAGCGATCAAAGGTGAAAGTGACGGTGAACCAGACAGAACAGTCTGTAGCTGAATACCTCAGTACTTCGTTAACACGGCACACAGGGGTGATGGACAGGAAACTCCAATCAAAGTATTGGTATCGGATATTATACAAAATGACCTCGGTGATCAGGGTGAGTAGATCGGCCGCTGCCATGGCCACCAGGTAGCGAGTGGTGCAGGTGGAGAGGCCGCACTTTCCCCGGGACAGGATCACAATCGCCACTAGATTCACTGCGGAAAGAGAAGGGGAGCGGACACTGGGCATTACTGAACACGGTCTCCGGGGCTGAACACCGGCTCCACTTTCAGCTGGAGATCAGGAGTGTTGGAGTCGGTGCGCGGCTGCAGGTTTAACAATGTCAGACCCGGCTCCGACTGTGCCCGACCTGCCTGCTTCAGGGGAGAGGAGATAAGGCGACGGGCGGGGTAAAGGGCGGGGAGGGAACGAGCAGCCGCCCGCTACAATAGGCGGAATGGTCCTGTCTACAGTTAACCCCGCTCACAGTCTCTGATGGGGCCGGTTTCACAGACTTAACCGTGACCGGCCGCGTTTAACCAGGGCTCTGGGAACTCGGCATCTGATGGGGACGAGGAGGGTTCCAGGGGGAAATCGGGGACAACTTAGAATCCGGCAGCAGAGTGGCTCCGTTAATGGATTCATTCCTCAGTTCGGTAACAACACCCGCCGGTAGATCCGCGCCACTGGTTCAGGAGATCGATCCAATTATTGACCAACAGGCGGGTGGAATCCGACTGTGACAGACTCCACAGTAAGACGTGTCCACAGGAGCGGGTGTTCACTCTGATCAATAACTCAGACACAGTGAACTTCACAATGTAAGCCCCTCCCAGTCACACCGTCCCGGAGAGCTGCCTGTCCCGAGCACTGGGACAACTCTGGGCAAGGTCCCACTGAAGGCAAGAACAACATTCTAGTGGGTCCCGGCAGTGGGGGAAAGAGAGGGTTAGTTTCGGCTGCCTGAAAATGAGAAAAATCACAGCGTTAATTCAAAAATATTTCACTGAGTGGATTGATATAATCTACACATTCTTACACAACGATCATCAGTTGGGAATATTGTAACACGATCAGAATCAGGTCAACACCGGTTAACGGACGGAGTTATAAATCTTGAATTGTTCTGTTCACTTACCAGGGACTCCAACGGCAGCAATGATCACGTACAAGATTTTCTGCACGGCGAAATATTCCCGAAGCTTTTCCCACATGTTCTCTGACCAGCGACGTGTCCCCGTGAACTACCGGTAATCTCTCGGAATGAAATGCCGGGGCAGAACATTCCCGGAGATTTTATACCATTTTCCGTCTCCACCGGGACAGTGAAGTTTCAACAGAATTAAAAATAGAGCTTTTGAAATGATTCGCAAACAGATGACATCAGCCAAGTGAAATCCCTGCTGAGACAGGTCGTGATTTATTCAGGGAATTGATTGAGAAATTCCGAAGACTGGGAATTGTGGCGATACTGAGGGATGGAAATTGGGAGCGGCATTGTTCCAGCAAAGGGGATATTGTTTCAAACTCCATCGGATCCATCTCTCCACCACATGTTATTTATCTGATTTCCTTTACTCAGCAAAGCAATCCCAAATTCAAGGGACCGTCGCAAGGCTTCTGGTGCCCAGTTTAAAGGTGGACTGGACAGCCTTTGTCCACAGCGTGATGAATTAGTTCAACAGATCACATCAGACTAAAATGGCCCGTCCACTCTGTTTTAACACTCAATGTGATCGCGGCTGAACTGATTGTAACCTCAACACCACACTCCCGGCGACCCCTAGTAAGCATTTAGTCCTTGCTTGCCTCGAATAGATCTGGCTTTGCCTTGGGACAACAACATTCTCTACCTTCATCACCTCTGAGGAGGAACGACCCAAAGACTCACGACACTCAGTGAACAGAACCATTGCCGCCTCGGAATTGTCTTAAAAGTAGAACACACGGCGAATGATGCAACATCTCTCCCTCCTCTCTTTCTCTCTCTCTCCATCTTTACTGCTATTCTCTCTCTGAACTGTTACTCTCTCCCCTACACTCTCTATTCTCCCTCTCTGTGCCGCCCGCTCTCTGCCAAACTCTCTCCCCTCCCCCTCCCACTCTTACTGCATCTCTCCCTCCTTCTCCCTGTATCTCTCTAATGCTTCACTCTCCCCCTTTTGCCAACCCACTCGCTCTGAACTCCCCTCTCTCCTCATTCTCCCACTCTCCCTTTGACCGTTCACTCTCCCTCCACCTCTTCTTTCGTCTTCTCCTCTATCTCTCCCTTTTATCTTTGTACGACCGATTTCTCTATCCATTTCCCCACCTCTCCATCACTTACCATCACTTGTCTTTCCAAAGCCTTTCTTGGCAAGTGCAGTTGAAACGGTTAGCCACCATGGGATGTAACAGCTGTCCCTATACCTCTTCCCTCACGCTCGAGCGGCCCTTCCAGGTGAGACAGATGTTCACCTGCACCTCCTCTAATCTCATCTACTGCATGTGGTGTTCCAGATATGGCCTCCTTTACATCGGCGTGGTGAAATGGAGACTCGGCGACCGTTTTGTCGAACACTCACCCTCGTTGTGCTAAGGCTTGCCGTATCTCCCCGTTGCAAGCCATTGTAACTCCCCTCGCACACTGACCTTTCTGTCCTGGGCCTCCACCAGCGCCAGAGAGGTTACATTAAAACAGAAAGAACGCCGCTTCATAGTCCGCTTGGGAACCTTGCAACCTGATGGTATGAACATTAGCAAATGGCAGGTAACTAACGTGCAACTTCCCGCTCTTCCCTCGCTCTTTCTCTTGCTTCACGCGGACTCGAACCTGTTCATCCCCTCCACCTCCATCTTCAACCGATATTCCCTCCTCTCTCTTTATAATTCCAACCTGCTCAATCCTTATCTCGCAACTTTAATCTTTTAACCTCTGGTCTCAACCACCTAACTATGAAAACGATATTCACCCACTCATCATTCAACTCGCTTTGTCCTGCTGTTCCAGCCTTCTCCAGCTTCCCACCACAATCAGTCTGAAGAAGGGTCTCGAACCGAACTTCACCCATCCATTTCCTTGGCAGGCTTAGCTAGTTCGACGTGCCCTCTACAACTCTCACCAACTTCGACAGATGCACCATTGAAAGTATTTTATCAAGATGCATCACAGCTTGGTTTGGGAACAGCTCCATACAAGAACGCCAGAAATTGCTGCGAATGGTCCAGACCATCACACAAAGCAACCTCCCATATATTGACTCAATTTATAAACCACGCTGCCTCGGCAAAGCCAGCAGCATAATCAAGGACGAGTCGCACCATTGCCACTCCTGCTTCTCCTCTGTCCCATCAGGCAAAATGTATAGAAGTGTGAAAATGCACACCTCCAGTTTCAGGGACAGCGTCTTCCCAGCTGTTATCAGGCAACAGAATCATCCCACCACAACCAGAAAGCAATGCTGAACTACTATCCACCTCTTTGTTGATCCTCGGACTATCCTCGATCGGATTTTGCAGGCTTTACCTCGCACTGAAAGTTATCCCCTTATCACGTATCTATACTCTGTAAATGGCTCGACTGTAATGAATTATTTTGTTTCCACTGACTGGGTAGCACGCAACAAAAGCTTTTCACGGTACCTCGGTACACGTGACAATAAACTGCACTGAACTGACATACTCAACTAGATTTCTCCAGAGGTGTAGCCTGACTCGCATTGGATATTGATTGTGTGTGACAGTGTGACTGTGCGAGTCCGTGTAAGAGTGTGTTAGCACGTGTATGCGAGTGTGAATGTGTGAGATTGTGCAAATAAGTCGGTGTGTGTGTCTATGCGTTAGTGTATGCGGTTGCAGGAATTTCAATGATTCAGTGATACCTTATTATCACGTACACAGGTATAGTGAAATGCTTAGTTTTGCAGACAACCCGGTAACATCATGTAGACAAGTGTCGCCACATTTTGACGCCGACAAAGTTACAAACGTTGGCCGGATAGTTGTATCTCCTGCCTGCCGCCGCACCGCGGGTCGCCCCTTCGTTCTCGGCGGCCTTCCTCGCTCTCCGACGGTCCACCTCGCTCTCTGCGGTTCCTCGCGGCTCCCACCTCGCTCCCGAGGCGCGGTTCTCATCGCCATCCGCGGTGGGCGAGCCGGTCCGACCGGGCCGACTGAAGGGCTTGGCCCCGGTCACCGGGAACACTCCCGGCCACGCTGCGCTGCGCTGCTCGACGCGAACATCCAAGGATAAACTCAATCCCAAAATGTGCGCGTGTGCATGCGGGTAGAGTATGTAAGAGTGCCTATATTTGTGTGTGTGTGTGTGTGTGTGTCTGTGCGAGTGCGTGAGTGTGCGTGTGAGTGTGAGCATTAGTAAGTGTGGATGCAAGTGCGATTGAATGTATCTGTGTCTCTGAGTGGGAGAGTGCATGTGGGTTTGTGAAGGACAGTGTTTGCGTCTGTGCGTGTGTGTGGCTGTTTGTGAGAATGTGAGAGAATATGTGGGATGTGAGTTTGTCAGAGTGTTTGAGTATGTAATTCTTTGATAGTGTGTGTGTGTGTGTGTGTGTGTGTGTGCGTGTGCATGTGGGAGAGTATATGATGGTGTTGTCAGAGGTGTTGTTGTGTACGTATGTGCAAATGAGTGCGTGTATCTTCGTGCTAGGGCGTGTGAATATCTGTTAGTGTGAGTGCATGTGTACGTGTGATTATATGTGAGAATGTGTGAGAGTATATTTGATTGTTTGTGATTGCATTTGAGAGATTGTATGTGTCTTCGTGCGCGGGTATGTGTGTGTGCGTGTTCGACTGTGTTTGAGGGTGTTTGTAATGATGTAATGGCATACTGTGGGTTTTAGTGACGACGTGACACGCTGTGGGGCATTACTGATGGAGTGACACACTGTGCAGTGGAACTGATGGAGTGACAAAATGTATGGTAGTAATGGTGGATTATCACACTGGGTTGGTACAGATGGAGTGACACACTTTGAAGTTGTATTGGTGAAGTCACACACTGCGCAGTAGTACTGATGTAGTGACACACTGTGGGGTAGTACTGATGGAGTGACACAATGTGGGGTAGTACTGATGGAGTGACACAATGCGCTGTAGTACTGATGGAGTGACCCCAGTTGATGCAGTACGGGTGGATTAACATACTGTGGTTTAGTACAGATGGAGTGACACAATTTGCAGTAGTACTGATGAAGTGACACACTTTGCAGTTGTGCTGATGGAATGATACACCGTGGGGCTCTACTGATGTAGTGACACACTGCGGTAATACTCATGGAGTGGCACAATGTGTAGTACTGTTATTATGACAAACTGCGGAGTAGTCCTGACGGAGTGACACACAGTGGAATAGCACTGATTTAGTGACAAATTGTGAGGTCATTGCATCAGTACTACCACGCAGTTTGTCACTCCGTCAGTACTACTTCAGTGTGTAACTACATCCCGTGGGGGTAAAACTGATGGAGTGACACGCTGTGGAGCAGTACTGATGGAGTGACACACGGTGCGTCTTACTGATGGTCTGACACATTGCGCGGTTGTACTGACGGAGTGAGATACTTCGGTGTAGTGCTGATTGAATGACACACTGGGGGTAGTGTGGACAGAATGGCGCACAGTGGGCTAGTACTGAAGTATTGACCCAATCTTTGGTGGTACTGTCGGGTTGCACATTGTGGAATGGTAAGGACTGACGGTGGGGCAGTACAGATGGAGAGTTACACTGATGGGTAATACTAATTGAATGAGTCCGTGTGGTTGTACAAAATGGAATAACAAGCTTAAGGCAGTACTGTTGGAAAGCATCACTGTAGTGTAATACTGATGGAATAACATATTGTGGGGTAGTACTGATGGAGTGACACGCTCCAGTGTTGTACTGATGGAGTGTAACACTGTGGAGTAGTACTGATGTAATGACGTACTGTGGAGGTGTGTTGATGGAATGACACACTGTGGGGTAGAACTGATGTAATAACACATTCTGTTGGAGTGACACAGTAATACTGATGGATTGACACGCTGTGCGGTAGTACTGTTGCGATGACAAACTGTGGTGACATATTGATGGAATTACACACTATGGAGTCGCAGCGATGGGTTAGCACACTGTGGGGGTAATGCGGATGGAATGACACATTTGAGATAGTCCTGATGTTGTGAAACACTTTGGGGAGTACTGATGGAAGAACATAGTGCGGGGAGAATTGATGGAGTGACACGTTCTAGGGTTGCACTGGAGTGACATGATATTGGGCAGTGCTGATGGAGTGTAACACCATGGAGTTGTATTGATGCAGTGAGACACTGTGTGGTTTCACCGACGGAGTGACACACTGAGCGGTAGTACTATTGTGATGACAAACTGTGGTGCAGTACTAATGCAGTGACACACGGTTTGGTAATACTGATGGATTCACACAATTTGTGGCAGCACTTATGGAGTGACCCACTGGGATAGTCCTGATTGAATGATAAACATCGGGTAGTGCTAATGGCGTGAGGCATTGTGGGGAAGTACTAACAGAGTGAAACTGTGGAGAATTACAGACGGAGTGACTAGGTGAGGTAGGACTGATGGAGTGACACACTGTGGGGAATACTAATGGAGTGACGCTGCGAGGAAGTACTGATGGGTTGACACTGTGGGGTAGTAGACAATAGACAATAGACAATAGACAATAGGTGCAGGAGTAGGCCATTCAGCCCTTCGAGCCAGCACCGCCATTCAATGCGATCATGGCTGATCACTCTCAATCAGTACCCCGTTCCTGCCTTCTCCCCATACCCCCTTACTCCGCTATCCTTAAGAGCTCTATCCAGCTCTCTCTTGAAAGCATCCAACGAACTGGCCTCCACTGCCTTCTGAGGCAGAGAATTCCACACCTTCACCACCCTCTGACTGAAAAAGTTCTTCCTCATCTCCGTTCTAAATGGCCTACCCCTTATTCTCAAACTGTGGCCCCTTGTTCTGGACTCCCCCAACATTGGGAACATGTTATCTGCCTCTAATGTGTCCAATCCCCTAATTATCTTATATGTTTCAATAAGATCCCCCCTCATCCTTCTAAATTCCAGTGTATACAAGCCCAATCGCTCCAGCCTTTCAACATACGACAGTCCCGCCATTCCGGGAATTAACCTAGTGAACCTACGCTGCACGCCCTCCATAGCAAGAACATCCTTCCTCAAATTTGGAGACCAAAACTGCACACAGTACTCCAGGTGCGGTCTCACCAGGGCCCGGTACAACTGTAGAAGGACCTCTTTGCTCCTATACTCAACTCCTCTTGTTACGAAGGCCAACATTCCATTGGCTTTCTTCACTGCCTGCTGAACCTGCATGCTTCCTTTCATTGACTGATGCACTAGGACACCCAGATCTCGTTGAACTCCCCCTCCTCCTAACTTGACACCATTCAGATAATAATCTGCCTTTCTATTCTTACTTCCAAAGTGAATAACCTCACACTTATCTACATTAAACTGCATCTGCCATGTATCCGCCCACTCACACAACCTGTCCAAGTCACCCTGCAGCCTTATTGCATCTTCCTCACAATTCACACTACCCCCCAACTTAGTATTATCTGCAAATTTGCTAATGGTACTTTTAATCCCTTCGTCTCAGTCATTAATGTATATCTTAAATAGCTGGGGTCCCAGCACCGAACCTTGCGGTACCCCACTGGTCACTGCCTGCCATTCCGAAAGGGACCCATTTATCCCCACTCTTTGCTTTCTGTCTGTCAACCAATTTTCTATCCATGTCAGTACCCTACCCCCAATACCATGTGCCCTAATTTTGCCCACTAATCTCCTATGTGGGACCTTGTCGAAGGCTTTCTGAAAGTCGAGGTACACCACATCCACTGACTCTCCCTTGTCAATTTTCCTAGTTACATCCTCAAAAAATTCCAGTAGATTTGTCAAGCATGATTTCCCCTTCGTAAATCCATGCTGACTCGGAATGATCCCGTTACTGCTATCCAAATGCTCAGCAATTTTGTCTTTTATAATTGACTCCAGCATCTTCCCCACCACTGATGTCAGACTAACTGGTCTATAATTACACGTTTTCTCTCTCCCTCCTTTCTTAAAAAGTGGGATAACATTTGCTATCCTCCAATCCACAGGAACTGATCCTGAATCTATAGAACATTGAAAAATGATCTCCAATGCTTCCACTATTTCTAGAGCCACCTCCTTAAGTACTCTGGGATGCAGACCATCAGGCCCTGGGGATTTATCAGCCTTCAGTCCCATCAGTCTACCCAAAACCATTTCCTGCCTAATGTGGATTTCCTTCAGTTCCTCCATCACCCTAGGTTCTCCGGCCCCTAGAACATTTGGGAGATTGTGTGTATCTTCCTCAGTGAAGACAGATCCAAAGTAACGGTTTAACTCGTCTGCCATTTCTTTGTTCCCCATAATAAATTCCCCTGCTTCTGTCTTCAAGGGACCCACATTTGCCTTGACTATTTTTTTCCTCTTCACGTACCTAAAAAAACTTTAGCTATCCTCCTTTATATTATTGGCTAGTTTACCCTCGTACCTCATCTTTTCTCCCCGTATTGCCTTTTTAGTTAACTTTTAGTACTGATGGAGTGACACGGTGCGTGGTATACTGATGGAGTGATAATCAATGGATTGTACTGATGGAGTGACACACGGTGGCGTAGTACTGATGCGACGATAACACGAGTGATATTCCTGATGGTGCGACGATCTGCGGGGAGGCACTGGTGGAGTGGCACAATGTAGGGTGGTATAAATGGAGTAACAAACAATATTTTAGTACTGATGCAGTGGCACACTGTGGGTAGTGCTGGTGGAGTGACACACTTTGAGGTAGTACTGAGGGAGTGACACACTATGTGGCAGTTCTGACGCAATGGCATACTGTGGGATAGTACTAATTGAGTGACACCCTGCGGTGTAGCACTGTTGGAGAGACATATTCCAGGTTAATACTGCTGGATTGAAGCACTGTGGGGTAGTACTGATGGAAGGACTCATTGTGTAGTACTGATGGAGTGACACACCGTTGGATAGTACTGATAGAGTGACACCCTGTGCGGTAGTACTAATGGAATGATACACGACGTGTTACTGATGTTGGAAAACACTGTGGGTGTGTATTGATGGAATGGTATACAGTGCGGTAGTACCGATGAAGTGACACGCTCTAGGGTTGTACTGATGGAGTGACATAGTGTGTTGTAGTAATGATCGTCTAACACACTGTAGGCTTGTATTGATGGTGTGATAACCAGCGGGGTAGTATTGATGGAGTGACACAATGTGGGCAGTACTGATGGAGCAATACACTTTGGGGTAGTACTAGTGAAGTGACAAACTGTGGGCGGGCAGTGATGGAGCAAAACATTTTGTTGTATTACTGATGGAGTTTCACAGTGTGCGGTAGTACTGATGGAGGAACACACGATATGGTAGTACTGATTTCGTGGCACACTGTCGGATAGTATTAATGGTGTGAAACTAAATGGGGCAGTACTGATGTAATGACATATTATAGGGTAGTTCTGATGGATTGACACACTGAGGGGGAGAACTGATCGAATGACAAACTGTGGGTTAGTACTGATGGAATGGCTATCCATTTAGTAGTATTGATGCAATGGCATTCCATGGGATAGTTCCGAATGAATGACATGTTGTGATGCAGTAATGATGGAGTAACAGACGATATGGTAGTACTGATTGAGTGACACGCTGTGGGATAGTACTTATGGATTAACATCCTGTGGGGTAGTACTGAAGGGCTGGTACATTTTGGGGTAGCACTGATGGAGTGACACATTCGACGGTATTACTGAAGGGGGGGAAAGCTGTGGGTAGTACGGATGAAATTACATAACTAAGGTAGTACTGACGGAGTAAAACACCGTGTGGCAGAAATTATGGAATGAAATACTGTAGGGTTGTACTGATGAGAGTGACACGCTCTTGGGTTCTACTAATTGAGTAACATGCAGTACTGATGGAGTGACAGACTGTGAAGTTGTATTGATGAGTGACCTAACGTAGGGTATTATTGATATAATGGCACATTCTGGGGTAGTACTGATGGAGTGACATCATGTGCTGTAGTACTATTGTTATGTCATAATGTGGGATGGAATTGATAGAGTGACACTATGTGGTAGTACTGATGGAGTGACGCACTGTGGGGTAGTACTGCTGTAACGGTATACTGTGGGATAGTACTGAAGGAGTGACATCGGCGAGACCAAACGCAAGCTCGACGATCGTTTCGCTGAACAGCTCCACACAGTCCTACCTGATCTCCCGGTTGATCAGCACTTTAACTCACTCCCGCTCCCCCATTCCCAATCTGAACTTTCTGTCCTGGGCATCCTCCATTGTCAGAGTGAGGCCCAGCGCAAATTGGAGGAACAGCACCTCATACTTCGCTTGGGCAGCTAACATACCTGCGAAATGAACATTGACTTATCTAACTTCCATTAGCCCTTGCTTTCCCTCTCTCTCCACCCCTCCTCCTTCCCAGTTCTCCCACCAGTCTCACTGTCTCCAACAGAATTCTATCTCTTTCCCGGCGACCTCTCCGACAACATTCTAAAGAAGGGTCTCGACCCGCAACGTCACCCATTCTTTCTCTCCAGAGATGCTGCCTGTCTCGTTGAGTTACACCAGCATTTTGTGTCTACCTTCCATTTAAAACAGCATCTGCATTTCTTTCGTACACGAAGTACAAGGCACGGCAGGACACTCGGCTAATAATAGCTGTGCCGAACATGAGACGACCAACCTTACCTGCCTTCTCACAATGTATATCCCTTCATTACCTGAAAATCTGAACTTGTCTTAAATATCACTATTGTAACTGCGTCCAACGCCAGTGGAGTGGGTGGTAAGATTTTAAGAACCGTTATACAGGATGATGTGACAGAGTATTTATCAGTGCACGATGAAATAGGCAGAAGTTGGCATGGCTTTGTGAAGGGAAGGTCGTGTTTGATAAATTTGCTGGAATTATTTGAAGAAGTAAATAGCAAGACAGACAAAGGGGAGACAGTAGATGTTGTTTACTTTGATTTTCAGAAAACCTTTGACCAGGTGTCACAAGATGGCTGCTTAGGAAGATGAGAGCCAACGGTGTCAAAAGGCAGATACCAGCATGGATAACTGGTTGGCTGGATGGCAGAAGACAAAGGGTGGCAATAAAGGGGGATTTTTTCTCGTTGGCTAACAGTAACTAGTGGAGATCTTCAAGGATCGGTGTTTGCCCGCTACTCCACGTTTTATATTATGATTTGGACGAGGGGATTGAAGGCTTTGTGGCCATGTTTGCGGATGTTACGAAAAGAGGTGGAAGGGCATGTAGTTTAGAGAAAGCATGGACTCCGCAGAAGGACTTGGACATGTTGGGGGAATGGGTAGAGAAGTGGCAGATGGAATATAGTGTAGCAAAGTGCGGAGTACTGCATTTTGGTAGTAGGAATAATGGCGTAGACTATTGTCTAAGTGGGGAAATAATCCATAAATCGGAAGTGCACAGGGACTTGGGAGTGCTGGTTAAGGATTCCCAATTTTTTTATCAGCAAGTTGAACCGGTGAGAATGATCAGCCATGATCACATGGAATGGTGGTGCTGGCTCGAAGGTCCGAATGGCCTACTCTTGCACCTATTGTCTATTGTCTATTGTCTAATGGAAGCAAACTCATTGCTTGCATTTATTTCAAGAGGACTTGCATACAGAAACACAGATGTAATGTTGAGGCTATACAAGGCGCTGGGAAGGCCGCATTTGGAATATTGTGAGCAATTCTGGGCACCATATCAGAGGAAAGGTGTGCTGGCTCTGGAGAGGTTCCAGAGGAGGTTTACAAGAATGATCCCAGCAATAAGTTAACTTATGGCGAGCGTTTGTCGGCTCCCGGCTTGCACTCGGAGTTTAGAAGTATGAGGGTGGACCTCATTGAAACATACAGATATGTGAATGGTTTAGATCCAGTGGATGTGTAAAGTATGTTTCCACTTGTGGGAGCGTCTCGGACAACAGATCATTTCCTCAGAATTAATCTACGTTCTCTTTTGAAGATGATCAGAAATTTATTTAGTCAGAAAATGATGAATTTGTGGATTCTTGATTAATACAGGTATCAGAAGTTATGGGGAGAAGGCAGGAGAATGGGGTTTGGAGGGAAAAAGATTGGCGGATAAGACGATTGGCCGAATGGTCTAATTCTACTCCTATTCCTTATCACCCAATGCCCACCTGCGGTATTACGTTCGATGCACTTACTGCCCCTTGCTTTCCCTGCACCCCTCGTTTAAACTTCATCCCTTTCACCATAAAGGGGTGGCCTTCAATACTTGATATTTCCATCTTGAGAGGAATGTTCTGACTGTTTACCATATCTTTGCCTCTCATAATTTGCTATCGATCTAGCAGGTTACTGCCCGAACTCCGATGAACCAGTCCAACGTCTGGTTGTTCATACGCTCCAGGCGATGTTCTTGTAAACGTCTTGAACACGATTTCCGAAGCGCCCATATCCTTCGTGTACGAGAGCGAACATAACTGTACACAATGCTGCAAAAGCGGCCGAAGTAAAGTTCTCTAAAGTTGAATATTGACATCTGACTCATATTCAATGACTCGGTCAAATATAGCAAGCATTCTACGTGCCTTATTTATTACTCTAAACGTACTACCACGATTTGCGTGTTTCGCATTGGGAACACAAGGTTCATCATAAGCAATGCTGATGCTGCGATGCACTTATATTGTACAGACAGTGAGGGCTGTTGTGCCTCGATGTTGCATTGTACTGCTGATGTTCATCCACGGGAGGGCGCCATGACAGTATATTGCCATTGTACATCCACTGGGGTGCGCTGTGTGTGGATGTTGCCGTGTGCTGCTGATGTTCATCCAGGGGAGGGCGCCATGACAGTATATTGCCATTGTACATCCACCGGGGTGCGCTGTGTGTGGATGTTGCAGTGTGCTGCTGATGTTCATCCACGGGAGAGCGATGTGACAGTCTATTGCCACTGTACATCCACTGGGGTGCGCTGTGTGTGGATGCAGCAGTGCACTGTTAAAAAAGAACACTGGGTACAAAAGTCATAGCAGCAGAGTTATTGCACCAAGGCCCATCGAGTCCACTCCTGCATTCTATCATGGCTCACCTATCGTTCCCACTCAAAAAGATCTCCCTCTCTCACGAGGGCCACAGAGGATGAGAGAGAGAGAGAGCGCACCCCCCAAATAGCTGCCTAGATAGAGAGCTACCTATTTACTATCAATATCTCCAGCTATCTCGCTGATCGCTGATATACAGATATCCAGCTTTCTAGCTGTCTAGCATTGCATGTAGATAGCTATCTAGGTAGTTCGCTATCTTGCTGTCGAGATAGCTCACACGCTGTCTGGCAGTCTATCCTGCTGGCTAGCAATCCAGTTCTCGAGATAGCTTGATTGATAGGTAAAGAGCTAACTATTTTGGTAGCAACATAGCTAGGTCACTAACTTGCCTGAGGGCTAGAGAGATAGATAACTGGATAACTAGATTGTTAGCCAACAGCTTTGGCGGCCAGATAGCGGGTTTAGCTTGATGAAGCTTTGCTAGATGGCTAGTGAGCTAGGCATCTAGCCAGCTATACCAGTAGATAGCTCACGAGCCAGATCGCAAGAGAGATTTATAGCCATTAATGAGCTATCTAGCTAGATCGAAACGGGTCTCTCTCGTTCTCCCTTTCATCTCCCCCCCCCCCCCCGAGAGCGAACGAGCGAGAGACCGCACTCCACAAAGAGCTGCCTACGCAACTAGCTAACTATTTTTGCTATGCAGAGATTCGGCTATCACACCATCCATCTGTCTAGCGTTCAAGCTATCTAGCAATGCAGGTATTTGGCTATCTAGAAAGCTAACACGCTATCTGGCTGTCTTTCCCGCTGGTAATCAATCTATATAACTTGATATCCAGCTTCCTAGCTGTCATGCTAACTAGCTAAACAGCTATCCACCTATGTAGGGAGCCTGCTACCTATCAATTTGACTATTCATCCAGCTGTTAGCTCTATAGCTAACAGACTAACTAGCTATCTATCTATCTGTCTATCTGTCTATCTATCTCCCTATCTAGCTATCCACCTAGCTATATAGCTATATAGTCTTATAGGAATTTACCAAGCGAGCTACCTTATTATCTAGCTTACTATATATTTAGCTATCTACCTAGTTATCTATCCTGTTGGCTAGCAATCCACCTATCTAGCTATCCAGCTATCTAGCTAGCAGTCTAACGAGCTATCTAGTGATTTAATTATAGAGCTATCTATCCATTTATCTCTGTAGCAATGAATCTAGCTATTTGTTTCTTAAACTGGCTATCTAGCTATCTACCTACCACCTATTGCTACCTAGCTATCAAGCCATTTAGCCATGTAGTCATCTATCTATCTAGCTAGCTGCTAAGCTATCTAGCTATCTAGCCAGCTGGCCATCAAGCTTTCCAGCCATCTACTCATCAAGCCACCTCGCCATCTGCCCATCCAGCCATCTGGCTTTATTCAGCTCGCCATCTACCCAGCGAGCCAGCTTCCAAGCTGAACAATTTCCCAAGTAGCCAGCTAGCCTTCCAACCATCTAGCCAGAAAGCCATTTAGCCATCTCGGCATCCAGCCATATATATATATAGCCGGCGTGAGCGATCTATCTGTCAATTTAGCTTGCAAGGTAGCTATCTACAAACCTAGATATGACTAGATCTCCCTCTGTGGGCCTCGCGAGAGAGAGAGAGCGCACCCCACAGAGAGCTACCTATATCTCTAGCTAGCGATCTTGCAATCTAGTTATTCAGCTATCTACACATCCAGCTATCTAGCTTTCAAGTTATGCAATGCGGGTAGCTAGCTACCCAGGTAGCAAACTATGTTTCTATCTAGATATGCTCTCTGGCTGTCCATCCTATTGGCTAGAAATGTAGCTCACTGGTTATCCAGCCATCTAGTTACCAGTGCAGCCAGCTACTACTGAATTCCAGTGAAGACAAGCCCAATCTTTACAAACTTTCCCCATATGTCAGTTTCGCCATTCCGGGGATTATCCTCCGGACCAACCACAATAGCAAGGATGTCCTTCCACAATTTAGGAGACCAAAACTGCACACAATACTCCACCTGTGATCTCACCAGGTCCCGGTACCACTGCAGAATGGCCTCTTTAATCCTATACTCAAATCCTCTCGTTATGAAGGCCAACATACCATTAGCATTAGTGAAGGGTCTGAAGAAGGGTCTCGACCCGAAACGTCACCCATTCCTTCTCTCCCGAGATGCTACCCGACCTGCTGAGTTACTCCAGCACTTTGTGAATAAATACCTTCGATTTGTACCAGCATCTGCAGTTATTTTCTTATATTAGCATTAGTGCGTTTTTCTGCTCTCATATTGCAGTTTTCCACAATTAACTAGAGCAGACCTCAACATTCAGACGATATGTTCATACCCAGTATCGTCAGTCTGTTCACCACCCTCCCTCTGTCTATTTCTCTCTGTGGAATCTTTCTCCTCACTTCCCATTTGTTCCGTCACGACCTTCATCCTGTCCTCCCGAACAGATAGACGGAACATCTAATTCCGACCCTCAGCCATACGCTATGCTACACAGCACATCCCATGTTCTCCCTGACAATCTCAGTGAAACCTTTACCTGTTTTATAATAATTCAGCTCCTTGTGCTCGACCTCATTGGGAGTAGGACCGAAACGTCGAATTCGACCTGTTGCTTTAACAGACCTGCTTGACCAGCTGAGTTCCTCCAAGATTCAAGATTCCAGATTTTGTATCTTTATTCCCTTTTGATACGAAACTTTGTTTCTGGGTCGGTGGAAGATATTTGTTTTATCCTCCTGCTGATCACTGTCCTTTGCCAAAGTCTAAACTTACAGCGCGGAAACAGGCCCTTCGCCGCATCGAGTCCGCTCCAACCAGCGATCCTCGCATATTAACTCAATCCTAGATGCACTTGGCTCATACCAAGCCAATTAACCTACAAATCTGTAGGTCTTTGGAGTGTGGAAGGAAACCATCAATCTCGGAGAAAACTCACGGGGGAACGTACGAACTGCGAACAGACAGCACCGTCGTCGGAATCGAACCAGCGTCTTCAGCTGCAAGCGTTGTAAGGCAGCAACTCTACTTGTGGGCCCATAGTTAGTATGTTTGCAACTGACACCGAACCAATTTTTACAGATGGCGGCGAATACGTTGAAAGGCGCACGATTTCAAAACCGGGCCAGATGGTACGTTCGGACCGACCGCTCACTGAGAATTGATCTTCGTGAAAAATGCCATCATGCTTGATTTATGAAAATGTTGCCAGCGCTCGAGGGCCTGGGCTACAGGGCTTGGTTGGACATGTTTGGACTTTATTCCTAGGAGCACAGGGGCCTGAGAGGTGACCTCTGCAGGCGAAAAGGATATGAGGGGAACAAATGGAGTGAAGGCACAGTCTATTTAACAGGGTAGGAAAATCAAGCACGATACGGCATGGGTTTAAGGTGAGAGGTGTTAATGTTTAATGTAAACGTGAGGGGCAACTATTTCATTCAGAGAGTTGAGGAAATGTGAAACGACCTGCCCAGAAACATGCCGAGGCACACACAATGTGAAGGACATTTGGACGGGTAAACGGTTTGGAAAGGTTTTCGGGGATGTAGGCAACCCGAATTAGATCAGATGGTCCATTTTAATCGACACGTGGATGTTGGGCGGCACGGCCTGTTTCCGCGCTATATGTCTCCATGCTTTAAGATCTCTGCCATCGGGATCTATTAGACAGAACCATCGGGTGGTGGGTGAATACGCATTGATGAAACAGTGTTTTCCTGTTCAAAGCGGGTTATCCAACGATAGATTGTTCGGCTCGTAAACCGTGGTGGTCATCAGAGCCAATGCAGTCGCCAGGCATCCGCTTGCTTGAATTGAGCCCCCAGCCTGATTTGGAATCCTCTTATCCCTGTTTGACTTGCAGAGATCACACTTGTCCTTCGTGTTCCGTTCAGGGTCATCTTGCTTCAAAGCCTCAGATCAGGACATTAACCAAGTGTGAATCTCCCTTTTCATCCAAGGCTTCTGATTAGGACGAGACCTAAATGTTTCTATTGTAAAACAGTCGTCACGTGCATTTCTTGATGAAACCGAACACTTCCCTCGACAGACCGCCGACCGCTGGTCTCACGGCGTCCGGACGCGCGACATCATTCCGTGAGAAATCCTCGCATATTTTCCTATTTTATGTTTCCTGAGTTTTTGCATCAGATTGTCATTATTCCGGCTCCCGCTCCGGGGGAAACACTGTGATATTTGTGCGTCTCCTTTCATCAATCGGCAACGGTGCCTCACCTGTTGAATCCCGAGCAGGTGACCGGGGTTCGATTCCGATCACCGCATCATTCCAAATGCACGGGAAATCTGCCTTCAGAGAGCACAGATACTTAACTCCGATAGCAATTCATGCATAGACTCATAGTCATAGAATGATACAGAGTGGAAACAGGCCATTCGGCCCAACTTGCCCACACCGGCCAACATGTTCCAGCCACACGACTCCCACCTGGGCGCGTTTGGCCCATATGCCTCCAAACCTGTCCGATCCATGTACTTGTCTAACTGCTTCTTACATGTTTGGACAGTCCCTGCCTCAAGGACCTCCTCTGGCAGCTTGTTCCATACATCCACCATCCTTTGCGTGAAAAAGTTACCCATCAGGTTCCTGCTAATCTTTTGCACATTCACCTTGAACCCATAAATGATGCAGGAAGGTCTTCTGGAGTAAAATGGATCCCATAGGCAATTATTATTCACTGTGAGGTCGTCTTTGCATCGGGGATGGAATTTCCATTCCTGACCCGTTGCCCTGTAAACGGAAGTGCATCTTCCTGATCCCTTTATTGCAGATTCCCACCCCAGACGAGGACAGATCCCAACATGCCCAGATAATATTTAAGACCAAGTGACGCCACTCTGTTCACCACCCGCTCTCTGTCTATTCCATTCAGTGGAACCTCTCTCTTCACTCCCCATCTGTTCCGTCATGAGCTTCATCCAGTCCTCCCGTCCAGGCAGACGGAACATCTTCACTCTGATCCCCAGCCACGCACTACGCTACACAGGAACATTCACATGTTGCCATTGATCGGCCCCATCATTTACTTTCCAACTTTCTAATCATTGATGCCTTCTGCTCCGTCTCATGACCCCGAATCTAAAACTTACGTCAGCTGCATCTACGGATGCTGCATGACCCGCTGAGTTATGTCTCTTTATTCAAGATTACAGCATCTGTATTCTCTTTTGAAATTAAAGATTTATATTGTTTGATGACGGAGATTTGTTTCGTCGTCCATTAACTGCTGATTATTGAGATTTGCCACAGTTTTTGTATGCAGCCCGGTCTTCGATTGAGTTGATTTCCTGATAATGCGCCTTCATATTACGACGCAATGTTCCCCAACGCTTATCCAATCGGACCGATTACTGTGCCTTCGCTGTGTGAAACTACAAATAGCTTAATAAGAGTTCCACTTCATCGACTGAGGGCAGATCTAATGGAGACCCCGGTCTCCTCAGACCACTGATGTGTTGCTCTTTTCGTTGGTGCTTCGTTCTTAAATCTTTCGGAATGCAGGAGCACCACCAATAGATGATCGGATGACAAACGATAGCGACAAATGGAACAACAGGCATACTTACTGGTCGTGTAGGCGTACTTACTAGGTCGTGCTTAAGCCCTGCCGAGGGGGATGGGCTGGGGGAGAGAGAGAGTTGTTGATTTTAGTTACCTGTGCATTCCTGAGGCTAGATTGGTTGAGTTCATCGCAAATGATGAACGGTACCATAGGGTTTGGTTCTTAAAGAGAGTTCATGACCGAGTATAATTCATCCGCTGCCACCTTGGTGTTGGCTTTGTGTGGTATGTGGACCGCCGACACGATGGTTGCGATGAATTGCCCCGGTCGATTAAATGGACTACACATAGTGAACGGGTATTAGAGACATAGAAACATAGATAAATAGGTGCAGGAGGTGGCCATTTGGCCCTTCGAGCCAGCACCGCCATTCATTGTGATCATGGCTGATCATCCACAATCTTTAAGCCGTGCCTGCCTTCTCCACGTATCCCTTGATTCCACTAGCCCCAAGAGCTTTGTCCAACTCACTTTTAAATGCATCCAGTGAATTGGCCTCCACTATCTTCTGTGGCAGAGAATTCCACGAAGTCACAACTATCTGGGTGATTATTTCTTTTGCACCTCCGTTTTAAATGACCTCCCCTTTCTTCTTAGACAGTGGCCCCTGGTTCTTTCCTTTCCCGAATCTGACACCATCGAGATAATAATTTCCCTATTTGTTTTCGCCGCCAAAGTGGATAACCCCACATTTATCTATATTATACTGCATTTGCCTTGCATCTTCCCACTCACTCAACCTGTCCAAGTAACCCTGCAACCTCCTAACATCCTCTTCACAGTTCAAACCTCCACCCAGATTTGTGTCATCTGCAAACTTGCTAGTGTTACTTCTAATTCCATCATCCAAATCATTAATATATATGGTAAATAGTTGCGCCCCTGCATCGAGCCTTGCGGCACTCCATTCGCCAGTGCCTGCCATTCTGAAAGGGACCCACACTTTGCTTAGTTCAGTGGGACTGAAGGCTGATAAAGGGACCCACACTTTGCTTCCTGTCTGCAAACCAATTATCTATCCATGTCAATAACCTTCCCCCAATACCATGTGCTCTAATCCTGCTCACCAATCTCCGTGTGGGAACTTACCAAAGCCTTCCTGAACGCCTAGATACACTACATTCACTGGCTCTCCATCCATTTTACTTGTCACATCCTCAAAAGAAATCAGAAGATATTCAAGCAGGATTTCCCCATCATAAATCCACGCTGACTTGGACCAATCCTTTTACTGCTATCCAAATGCGCCGTTATTACTTAATTCATATTTCACTCCAGCATCTTCCCCACCACCGATGTCAGGCTAACTGGTCTATAATTCCCCGTTTTCTCTCTCTCGCTCCTTTCTTGAAAAACGGGTTAACATTCGCTCCCCTCCAATCCACAGGAACTCATCCTGAGTCTATTGAACATTGGAAAATGATCACCCATGCGTACACGATTTCTAGAGCCATCTCCTTGAGTACTCGGTGATGCAAAGCATCAGGCGCTGAGGATTTATCAGCCTTCAGTCCCACTGAACTAAGCTAACTGAACTATTTCGTGGCATAGTCAGCTTGTTCCATAAGGTTTTCCGTCGTGCTGTTTGACTCAATAACTATAAATAGAGTGGGATTGTGTGACTGGAAGACAGCCGGGGATGAGTCGTGAATTGTCCTCTGATTGCTTTTCCACGGTTGGGCATAATTTAGAAACCAACCGCACTTGCTTGAATATAACATTTTATATCAAAGATTCAATTTGCCAACTGTTGCAAGCTGTGCGAAGTTCTATTTTTAGTTCCTCAGACACTGAAGCGCTGACTCTCATTTTAGTTCCATCCCGGGTGAACAATTCCTGGGCGTTGCCCAACTTCCAGCTTTTGGATAATGGGGACATCCGGTGTACAGATCGAGAACTGCTACCCAGCAGTCAATCAATTGATCATTTGGGGATAATTCCTCGCAGTGGGTAGTTTCCGCATTTATTTTTCTAAATTTGGTGCCTCTGATGGTCATTACTGCTGCTCTGGAATCTGGAGAAGATACATGCTGTTGTACGACTGCTTTGTTCAGTTATTGATCACAGCACACCAGCTGCCTGCTGATCAGTCGGCCAGGGTTTGATTACCTGTCACCGAGGTTTGCCCAAACCATGGGCAATCCGCATCCCTGGAGCAGCGGAGAATTCGTTCAGATCGCAATTAGCACACATTAATAAAAAGCAAGAATTTTTAATTCAGTTAAATGGGTTCCCTGGCCAATTATCACTCACTGTGAGCCGGTCCCTGCATCCGGGATGGAATTCTCCACCCGTCAGCTTTTCCCGGTAAACCCATGAAAGCATAGAAAAATAGGTGCAGGAGGAAGCCATTTGGCCCATCGAGCCTGTACGCACCGCCATTCATTGTGATCATGGCTGACCATCCACAATCAGTAACCCGTGCCTGCGTTCTCCCCATATCGCTTGATTCCACTATCCCCTCGAGCTCTATCCAAAACTCTTTTAAATTCATCCACTGAATTCGCCTCCACTGCCTTCTGTCGCAGAGAATTTCACAAATTCACATCTCTCTGGCTGAAATGTTTTTTTTCTCACCTCAGTTTTAAATGGCTTTCCCTTTATGTTTCTTTATGTTTCTTTATTTTTTAAATGCCACTGTATGTTTCTTTTTTTCCTAGTCAGATGTGCAGCACTTTGGTCAACGTGGGTTGTTTTTAAATGTGCTATACAAATAAATTGACTTGACTTGACTTGACTTTATTCCTAGACTGTGGCCCCTGTTTCTGGACTCTCCCAACATTTGGGAACATTTTTCCTGTATCTGGCTTGTCCAGTCCATTCATAATGTTATACGTTAAGATACGTTATAAGATCCCCTCTCATCCTTCTAAATTCCAGCGAAGACAAGCCCAGTCTTCAATCTTTGCTCATACGGCAGTCCCGCCATCCCGGGGATTAACCTCCGGAACCTACGCTGCAGATGCCTCAGTAGCAAGGATGTCCTTCCTCAAATTAGGAGAGCAAAACTGCACACAATTCTCCAGATGTGGTCTAACCAGGTCCCTACACAACTGCAGAAGGACCGCTTTGCTCCTATACTTATTGCAGCTTTCCACAATTAACTAGGGCAGACCACAACATCCAGACAATATGTTCACACCCAGTGTCGTCAGTCTGTCCCCACCCTCCCCTGTCTATTTCTCTCTGTGGAAACGTTCTCCTCACTTCCCATTTGTTCCGTCAGGACCTTCATCATGACCTACCGAACAGACAGACGGAACATCTCATTCCGACTCTCAGCCATACACTATGATACACAGCACATCCCATGTTCTCCCTGCCTGTCCCCATTATAGCTTTACCTACTTTACAATAATTCAGCTCCCTGTGCTCGACCTCACTGGGAATCGGGCCGCAAGGTCGAATGAGCCCTGTTGCTTCACAGACCTGCTTGACCAGCTGAGTTCCTCCAGCGTTCTGTTGCAGGATTCCAGATTCTGTATCTCTATTCTCTTTTGATACAAAACTAATTATTCTGTGTTGGTGGAAGATATTTGTTTTCCTCTTCCATCACCTGCTGATCACTGGCCTTTGCCACAGTCTAAACTTGGTTTAGAGATACAGCGCGGAAACAGACCATCCTTAGAACCGATCAAAAAGCTTCTCACTTGTTTTTCTGTGCATTTTATCGACGGTACTGTGATTATACACTCAACTACTCAAATTAGGGGCTTGACCAATATTGGGACATCACATTAAATAAGCCTTTAGGGGAAGGTCCTTATATATGGTAATTACGGGAGAGCACCGGTAAATGGTCAATTAGGGGAGGGCACCACAAATGGGGATTTGCGGGTGCACCGTTATTGAAGTATGGCGGGTGGATAAACAACAAATATGAAATTAGCGGAGGGAAACTGTAAATGTGGAAATAGGGGAGTGCTCCCGCAAATTGGAAATCAGGAGAAGGCAAACCTACGCAGAATTAGGGGAGGGTCCTGCCTGTTTCCGTGAATGTTCCTACTTCTCTCTGTGAGTATTCATGTCTCTATGTCTCCGTGTTTTCCCGTCTCTGTCTGCTGGTGTTCCTGGCTCTATGTGTGCTCCTGATGGTCTCATCAAATAACTCCCACAGTGTGTGAGAAGATACACACAGGAACATACGCCCATCCACCCTTGTAAATAAGAATACAATGACCAAACTGGAGCTAGGAACATTACTCAGCATTGACCTGTTCCACTGTGTCCCTTCAGTGCATTCTATGTGTTCCCACGTCGAGGCTCGCCTCATCCATCCTGTAGGGATTGTTCCCTGTCGCCCTGTCCCTCGGCAACATTTCGAGGAAATTTGACCACCGAGCTATGCTTCTGCTCCCTGCCAACAAACAACAATTGAAGCAGGAGGATCCGATGCAGAGAGTTGTAAAAAGCAAGACAACGGACACGGTTGACATCTTATGCGACTGCTTTAAGTCCGCAGTCAGGGATTCTGCAGCTAACCTGAATGAGTGCGCCTCTGCCGTGACTGACTTCATCAACAAGTGACTGGAAGACTATGTGCAGCCGAAGTCAATCCGAGTGCTCCCCAACCGGAAACCATGGATGTACATTCACAGGTCCGATGCACACAAGTCAAAGCAAGCGGTCCAAGAAGCCACGCTGTGGTCTCCGCAAAGCCATCAAGGATGCCAAGAGACAACACCGGGAGAAACGTGAGTCCCAGTACAATCTCTGGGTCACACGGCGAATGAGGCACGGTCTCATTAAGATAATTGGATGCAAAGAATGTTCAGTCAATATCATTGGTGATAGTGCAAACCCACCTGATGAACTGAATACTTTGTACGGTGACTTCTGGCTCTTCAGTCTCCAGTGTGGCTCTCCCCAGGGTGACAGTTGCAGAGGTTAGAGCGGCCTTCCTGTGGGGAAATCCACGAAAAGCAACAGGCCCAGACGGAGTTCCTGGCCGTGTCCTTAGTAGCTGCGCGGACAAGCTAGCACCTGTATTGGTGGACATCTTTGTTCTCTCCCTACTCCGTTCTCAGGTACCCAGCTGCTTCTTGAAGACCACCATCATTCCGGTGTCGAGGAAAGGCAAGACCTCAAATTTAAACGACCACCGAACAGTGGCCTTGACATCCACCATCATGAAATGATTTGGGAGGCTTGTAATGGAACGCATTATATCCAGTCTACCCAGCGGCCTTGACCCACTGCACTTCGCCTACCGCCACAACAGGTCCACGGACGATGCCATCGCCCTAGCCCTACACTCATTCCCAGATCACCTGGACCGTAGTAATTGCCGGGATTCTGAAATACAAGTGTGAAGCATGATAAACGCAGAAGGCTCAGATGACACCCGTGGAGTGAGGAAAACGCATCGAATGTCCGAAGTGAGTGACCCAATAAAAGAACTGATAGTCCAAAACAAATGCACATTTCGCACAACTCAAGCGCACCTGAGTTAGAGTGTAAATTACATCGCCATCGCACCTGAACATTGCTACAAAATCAGTTCAAGCCGAACAATAGAAATAGAAATAGCCGATAATGCTTACTTATTGCTAAAGTCGATTTGGTAGCTATATTCCAAATGTTGTGGCTGTATAAATGCACCATCTTCAACATGTCTCAACTACCGTTACTGAAAGCTCGTTCTTTATACCATCACCGTCTGAGTGTAAAGGTCTGTCCTACCAGTTGCTTCTAAATCTTGCCTCTCTTAACCCTCTGACCTCTGTAATTTGCTTCTCCATTCTGGGTAAATGACAGTGCATCCACACTATTTATTCCCCTCACGATTTATACACCTTTGTAAGATTACCCCCCCCCCCCCTAACCTCCTGCCATCCAAGGAATATAGAACTTAACTCCACCTAGAACTCGGGCCATAAAGATAATTATGAGCGAAGCCCTGCTTTAACTAACAACGGTGATACCACAAATGGAAAAAAAGTACATAGACTGGACCGAGAGCCACGAGTCACACGGCAGAGAAACATCCCAGCAACTATCCTTGTCTACGATTTCCAATTAATAAGTCCCATTTACCAGCACATGCCCCGTAGACTATTATGCGTTGACGTTATCTCGTTTAAAGAGCGCGATACAGATCTTCAACTCGGTGCAGAGACTGAAGTCATGATTTGTCCCTCGAAAAAAAAGTGGCCTTCAAAGGACCAACAGTTGATCAGATGGTCTACCCTGTCACGTTGACGATATTACGTACGTACGAATAGTACGGTCTCTCATCCCTACTCCATGGCGAATATTTTTCAATGGAACAGATGCGCCACCATACTGCGAACTATGTTCTGCATTCTGTATCTTCCCTTTGCTTTATCTATTGTTCTTGAGTTTGAAATGATAACATCTGTATATCGTATCCGTTTAGATCGCATGTAAAACAACGTTATTCATGCGCCTCGACACACGTGACAATAATGAACGTGAACCTGAAACATAAATCTCAATCCACCTTTCAACTTAATTGTTTACACCTTTACAAACCAAGGAGGCTTGATAGTTAATAGAAGCATTGTATCATTTCTCCTTTCCCTCAGAAAAGCCACCAGCATCCAGAAAGACTCTTCACACCCCTGCAACAGTCTGTTCGAACTCCTTCCATCGGGCAGACGATACAAGGCCTTCTACGCCCGCACCTCCAGACTCAGGAACAGCTTCATCCCCAGAGCCATAGCTGCTATGAACCGGTGCTGCTGAGCCGGATGGTCAAAACGCACAGTGAACCGGCACAGATCTACTTGCACTTTATTCTGTCTTAAAACTGTTACAATTTGTTTCGTTGGGTTGTTGTTGTTTAAATTAATTAAATTATTGCATCGTATGGGAGGCGCATTCCCAATCTCGTTGTACCCCTGAACAATGACAATAAGGATATATTGTATTGTATTGTATTGTATTGTATTTACCTATGCATATCGGTACAGTTATATATGTGAATTTTACATCGGGTTCAAAAAAGGTTTGGTGTTCCTACCGATCTCTCGTTCACCTTCAAACTGGTCACCAGAAGCCCTGAGAGGGTCCCTAGAATTTGGGATTGCCTTAGTGAGTGAAGCGGATTGAATGAAATCAGACAAACAACATGAGGCGGAGAGTTGGACCTGATAGAGTTTGAAACAATATCCCCTTTGCTGGGACAATGCCGCTCCCAATTTCCATCCCTCAGTATCGCCACAATTCCCAGTCTTTGGAGTTTCTCAATCAATTCCCTGAATAAATCACGACCTGTCTCAGCAAGGATTTCACTTGGCTGATGTCATCTGTTTGCGAAACATATCAAAATCTCTATTTTTAAACTCTGCTAAAACTTTACGGTCCCGGTGGTACGGAAAATGGTATAAAATCTCCGGGAATGTTCTGCCCCAGCATTTCATTCCGAGAGATTACCGGTAGCTCACGGGGAAACGTCGCCTGGAAGAGAACATGTGGGAAAGGTTTTTGGTATATTTAGACGTGGAGAAAATCTTGTACGTGATCATTGCTGCCGTTGGAGTCCCTGGTAAGTGAGCAGAACAATTCAAGTTTTATAACTCCGTCCGTTAACCGGTGTTGACCTGATTCTGATCGTGTTACATGATTCACAACTGATGACCGTTGTACAAGAATATGTGAAGCGCAGCGGTAGAGTTGCTGCTTTACAGCGAATGCAGCACCTGAGACTCAGGTTCGATCCTGACTATGGGTGCTGCACTGTAAGGAGTTTGTACGTTCTCCCCGTGACCTGCGTGGGTTTTCTCCGAGATCTTCGGTTTCCTCCCACACTCCAAAGACGTACAGGTATGTAGGTTAATTGGCTGGGTAAATGTAAAAATTGTCCCTAGTGGGTGTAGGATAATGTTAATGTACGGGGATCACTGGGCGGCACGGACATGGAGGGCCGAAAAGGCCTGTTTCCAGCTGTATATATATGATGATATCAATCCTCTCAGTGAAATATCTTTGAATTAACGCTGTGATTTTTCATCATTTTCAGACAGCCGAAACTAACCCTCTCTTTCTCCCACTGCCGGGACCCACTAGAATGTTGTTCTTGCCTTCAGTGGGACCTTGCCCAGAGTTGTCCCAGTGCTCGGGACAGGCAGCTCTCCGGGACGGTGTGACTGGGAAGGGGTTTACATTGTGAAGTTCACTGTGTCTGAGTTATTGATCAGAGTGAACACCCGCTCCTGTGGACACGTCTCACTGTGGAGTCTGTCACAGTCGGATTCCACCGCCTGTTGGTCAATAATTGGATCGATCTCCTGAACCGGATCTACCGTCGTGTTTTGTTACCGAACTGAACTCACTGCGGAACGAATCCATTAACGGAGCCACTCTGCTGCCGGATACTAAGTTGTGCCTGATTTCCTTCTGGAACCCTCCTCGTCCCCATCAGATGCCGAGTTCCCAGAGCCCTGGTTAAACGCGGCCGGTCACGGTTAAGTCTGTGAAACCGGCGCCATCAGAGACTGTGAGCGGGGTTAACTGTAGACAGGACCATTCCGCCTATTGTAGCGGGCGGCTGCTCGTTCCCTCCCCGCCCTTTACCCCGCCCGTCGCCTTATCTCCTCTCCCCTGAAGCAGGCAGGTCGGGCACAGTCGGAGCCGGGTCTGACATTGTTAAACCTGCAGCCGCGCACCGACTCCAACACTCCTGATCTCCAGCTGAAAGTGGAGCCGGTGTTCAGCCCCGGAGACCGTGTTCAGTAATACCCAGTGTTCGTCCCCTTCTCTTTCCGCAGTGAATTTAGTGGCGATTGTGATCCTGTCCCGGGGAAAGTGCGGCCTCTCCACCTGCACCACTCGCTACCTGGTGGCTATGGCAGCGGCCGATCTACTCACCCTGATCACCGAGGTCATTTTGTATCGGATCCGATCCCATTACTTTGATTCGAGTGTCCTGTCCATCACTCCTGTGTGCAGTGTTAACGAAGTACTGAGGTCTGCAGCTACAGACTGTTCTGTCTGGTTCACCGTCACTTTCACCTTTGATCGCTTTGTCGCCATTTGTTGCCAGAAGCTGAAAACTAAATATTGCACCGGGAATATTGCACCGTTCCCCGCTACTTCACACAGGAACCCTGGACAACCATCGACAATTTCCCGTGGGGTTGTGTCATGGTGGACAGTGTTTACACTGACCCCGGGTGGGTGGCATTTGACTGGATCGACACGGTTTTAACTCCGTTCCTCCCTTTCGCTGTGATCCTGCTGCTCAACGCTCTGACAGTCCGGCACATTTTAGTGGCCAGTCGGGTCCGTCTGGGGCTGAGGGGTCAGAGCAAGGGGGAGAAGCGCAGTGACCAGGAGATGGAGAGCAGGAGGAGGTCTGTGGTTTTACTCTTCACCATCTCCGGCAGCTTCACCCTCCTGTGGCTGACGCTGGTTGTAAACTTGGTCTATTATCAGATCACAGGGACTGCAAATGATCCGAATGATTCTCAATGGATCTTTAGCTACGTCGGGATGTTGCTGAGGAATCTCAGCTGCTGCACCAACACATTTATTTACGCGGCGACCCAGTCCAAGTTCAGGGAGCAGGTGAAGAGCGCGGTGAAATATCCGCTCACCTCAGCGCTGCGGCTCATTAATAAACCCGCGCCCTGAGCGCATCCCAGAGGGCGGCCGCAGTCTCTCCGCTCCGGGCTCCGGCTCCTCACATTCACCGCCGAATCTTCCAGCTGTCAGTCCCGGGCGGATGATCCCATCGCCGGCCCCGCTCCGGGACCCCCAGCCCCTCACATTCACCCAATCGCCCCGTTGCTCAAAGATGCAGATTAAGCAGAAAAAGTAACACCATTGCCTGTCATATATATTGATCTTTTTCAATGACATCCCTGATCATTGAAGTGTTTATTTCAGTTTCTACCCCCTCATTCTCACCCTCCCCCCCTCCACACTGGGAAACGGCCAGGGGTAGGGTGGGTGCCTCTCTCTCTCTCTCTCTCTCTCTCTCTCCCCCTTCTCTGCCCCCTCTCTCTCTCCCCTCAGCCTCTTCAGCCTCTTCCTCCTCTCTCTCTCTCTCTCTCTCTCTCTCTCTCTCTCTCTCTCTCTCTCTCTCTCTCTCTCTCTCTCTCTCTCTCTCTCTCTCTCTCTCTCTCTCTCTCTCTCTCTCTCTCTCTCTCTCTCTCTCTCTCTCTCTCTCTCTCTCTCCCCGTCTCTCTCTCCCCGTCTCTCTCTCTCTCCCCTCTCTCACTCTCCCCGTCTCTCTCATCCTCTCTCTCTCTCACCTTCTCTCTCTCTCTCTCCCCTCTCTCTCTCTCTCTCCCCCATGGCTCTACCTGCCAGCAGTTCTAGCAGATGTACGGCTGTGGCGGTGGCGGTGTCCCTGTCCCTGTCCCTGTCCCGGTCCCGTCTGGCGACCTACTCCAGGCTGTGGAGAAACTCCCTGGGGAAACGGGATAGAGAAAAGGGAAAATGGTAATACTGACTGAGGGACTGAGTGACGCAGCTCCTGCTCACCCCACGCCCCTCCCATCCGGCCCCTCCCATTCCGACCCCTCCCCCCGACCCCTCCCACTCCGGCCCCTCCCCCTCCGACCTCTCCCCCCCGGTTCTCCAGCCCCGGCCTCTCCCCCCCCGTTTCTCCAGCCCCGGCTCTCCCCTCCCCCCCCGGTTCTCCCATCCCCCCCGGCTCTCCCCCCCCCCACAGGCTCTCCCCTCCCCCCCGGCTCTCCCCCTCCCTCGGCTCTCCCCCCTCCCCCGGATTCCCCCCCTCACCGGCTTCCCCCTCCCCCCCATCGGCTCTCCCCTCCCCCCACCGGCTCTCCCCTCCCCCCCACCGGCTCTCCCCCCTCCCCGACTCTCCCCCCCGGCTCTCCCCTCCCCCCACCGGCTCTCTCCTCCCCCCCGGCTCTCCAGCCCCCCGCCACCGGCGCACCCCCCGGCTCTCCCCTCCCCCCGACGGCTCTCCCCCCCTGGCTCTCCCCTCCCCCCGGCTCTCCCCTCCCCCCCACCGGCTGGGGGGGGGGGCAGAGCCGGTGGGGGGGGGTGAGCCGGTGGGGGGGGGGAGAGCCGGTGGTGGGGCTGGGGGGGAGAGCCGGTGGGGGGGCTGGGGGGGAGAGCCGGGGGAGGGGGGAGAGCCGGGGAGGAGGGGAGAGCCGGGGGGGGAGAGAGCCGGTGGGGGGGGGAGAGCCGGGGGAGGGGGGAGAGCCGTGGGGGGAGGGGAGAGACGGTGGGGGGGAGGGGGAGATAGTGGGGGGGGAGGGGGGGCGGTGGAGGGGGGAGCCGGTGGGGGTAGGGCAGAACCGGTGTTAGGGGGGGAGAGCCAGTGCGGTGAGGCCCCTCCCCCCGGCTCCCCCCCCCCCCGCCTCTCCAGGCCCCGGCACTCCCAGGCCCCGGTGCGCACACGCGTACATTCCGCATGAGGCAGCGGCGGCCGCCCAGAGGCGCGCACGCGTACTTCGCCGAGTCGCCATCACGCAGCGGGTCCAGGGCGAGGAGGGCGGGGCTAGGGGCGGAGGGCGGGGCCAAAGCGGAGGGCCGCGGGGGCGGGGCCAGGGGCGGAGGACGGGGCCAGGGGGGAACGGATAGAGGCGGAGGGCGGGGCCAGGGGCGGAGAGCGGGGCCAGGGGAAGGTGGGCACGGCCTGGGGCGGGGTCAGGGACGGGGGCGTGGTCCGGGGCGGGGCCAGGGGCGGAGGGCGGGGCGGTTTGTTTGTCCTTTACCCAGAGCGGGCGATGTCTGATCGTCGTTCACAGAGAATTATCATGGGGAAACATAGAAACATAGACAATAGGTGCAGGAGTAGGCCATTCGGCCCTTCGAGCCTGCACCGCCATTCAATATGATCATGGCTGATCATCCAACTCAGTATCCCGTACCTGCCTTCTCTCCATACCCCCTGATCCCTTTAGCCACAAGTGCCACATCTAACTCCCTCTTAAATATAGCCAATGAACTGGCCTCAACTACCTTTTGTGGCAGAGAATTCCACAGACTCACCACTCTCTGTGTGAAGAAAAACTTTCTCATCTCGGTCTTAAAAGACTTCCCCCTTATCCTTAAACTGTGACCCCTTGTTCTGGACTTCCCCAACATCAGGAACAATCTTCCTGCATCTAGCCTGTCCAACCCCTTAAGAATTTTATATGTTTCTATAAGATCCCCTCTCAATCTTCTAAATTCCAGCGAGTACAAGCCGAGTCTATCCAGTCTTTCTTCATATGAAAGTCCTGCCATCCCAGGGATCAATCTGGTGAACATTCTCTGTACTCCCTCTATGGCAAGAATGTCTTTCCTCAGATTAGGAGACCAAAACTATACGCAATACTCCAGCTGCGGTCTCACCAAAGCCCTGTACAACTGCAGCAGAACCTCCCTGCTCCTATACTCAAATCCTCTTGGTATGAATGCCAACATACCATTCGCTTTCTTCACTGCCTGTTGCACCTGCAGTCCTGCCATCCCAGGGATCAATCTGGTTAACCTTCTACCACCTATTATATTGAATTGTGGGCGTGTGTTATTTGTTTAAACGTTCATTAACGGCTTGAATGGTCGCTCGCTGGAGGCGACAATAGACAATATGTGCAGGAGGAGGCCATTCGGCCCTTCGAGCCTATACGCACCGCCATTCAATGTGATCATGGCTGATCATTCTCAATCAGTACACAGAACGATGAACCACCAATGGCCTTGATTACATCAGGCCCAGGCTTACATGACGGGCAGCAGTGTTAAACAAATCTGTTTTATTATGTACAAAATGCATTTTACAAAATAATCACAAGCTGCACAAAAATCCGTAGAACAAACATCCACTGGATCAGTGACCAGACTTTGTATAAATTACACGTTTTCAAAGAGCAACAACAGTCAATAGTCAATAGATGCAGGAGGAGGCCATTCGGCCCTTCGAGCCAGCACCGCCATTCGCCGTGATCATGGATGATCATCCTCAGTCAGTACCCCGTTCCTGCCTTCTCCCCAGACCCCCCCCGACAGCACGGACTAAGTGTGAATTTTTCCATGTTCCACAAGGATCTTGTCGTAAACTTTGGGGTCTGGGACCATGGACACATCTCGTCACATCTGCCACAGAGACGGAGCAGCAGCAAACCCGTTCCCCGTCACCCAGAGACGGGGTGCTCTATCACCCCCCGCGTACAGGGGTCCCCACTCTGCAACTCTCCCGGTTCCACAACACACGCTCCACATCCCTGCGAGAGAGAGAGAGGGGGAGAGAAGGGGGGGGGGGAGAGGGGGGGGGAGAGAGGGGGAGAGAGGGGGGGGAGACTGGAGTGAGAGAGGGGAGAGAGAGAGGGGAGAGAGAGACAGGGGGAGAGAGAATGTGTCAATAATGGTTTGTGTAAAATTGAATCATTTGTAACTTTTCCGGCGCCCTTTAAGTGGCGATTCTTTGCATACCTTGCGTGTGAACAAGAAAACAATATATATATATATATCACTGCGCCTTGTCAGATGTGACAAGGAAGTATTCATTCACGGAGAGTGCCGTGTGCAGGCCGGTGGGACTAGGCCAGAATTACGAACCGGGTCAGCATGGGCCGAAGGGCCAGTCTGGGTGCTGTGCAACTCTCCACGCAGCTACTCACCGACCACGCGCAGCTCAAAGTGCTCCACGTCGTGGTTCCTCAGCTCCCTGCCATAGTAGTTTGTCTCTATCTCGTAGGTCCCCTGGTCACTGAGCCCCACGGCCCACAGCTCGATGACACCGTCCAGTCGGAAGTGGACTCTGTCCCTGTAGGGCGGGCGGATCCAGGAAGGACTCTCCGGGCTGTAAGACTTCCAATCCAGGATCGGCAGGTCGGGATGGAGACGCCACATCGACACCCTGATCTTCTCGTGGCTGTGGGGCTGGACGGGAAACCTTACCATCCCACCCATGGGGACAATGGTGACCGAGCCCACGGTGGCCGACGTTCTTGTACCGCACAGAGCCGCAGTGTGGAGACCTGCAACACAACAAGGCCATAGAATTTTTCGAGGATGTAACCAGTAGAGTGGATATGGGAGAACCAGTGGATGTGTTATATCTGGACTTCCAGAAGGCCTTCGACAAGGTCCCACATAGGAGATTGGGGTACAAACTTAAAGCACACGGTATTGGGGGTTCAGTATTGATGTGGATAGAGAATTGGTTGGCGGACAGGAAGCAAAGAGTAGGAATAAACGGGTCCTTTTCGGAATGGCAGGCAGTGACTAGTGGGGTACCGCAAGGCACAGTGCTGGGACCCCAGCTATTTACAATATATATTAATGATTTCGACGAGGGAATTGAATGCAAGTTTGCGGATGACACGAAGCTGGGTGGCAGTGTTAGCTGCGAGGGGGATGCTAGGAGGCTGCAGAGTGACTTGGATAGATTAGGCGAGTGGGCAAATGCATGTCAGATGCAATATAATGTGGATAAATATGAGGTTATCCACTTTGGCGGCAAGAACAGGAAAGCAGAGTATTACCTGAATGGTGGCCAATTAGGAAAAGGGGAGATGCAACGTGACCTGGGTGTCATGGTGCACCAGTCATTGAAAGCAAGCGTGCAGGTGCAGCAGGCAGTGAAGAAAGCGAATGGTATGTTGGCATTCATAGCGAGGGGAATTTAGTGTAGGAGCAGGGAGGTTCTGCTGCAGTTGTACAGGGCCTTGGTGAGACCGCACGTGGAGTATTGTGTACAGTTTTGGTCTCCAAATCAGAGGAAAGACATTCTAGCCTTAGAGGGAGTACAGAGAAGGTTCACCAGATTGATCCCTGGGATGGCAGGACTTTCATATGAAGAAAGACTGGATAGACTAGGCTTATACTCGCTGGAATTGAGAAGACTGAGGGGGGATCTTATAGAAACATATAAAATTCTTAAGGGGTTGGAGAGGCTAGATGCGGGAAATATTGTCCCCGATGTTGGGGGAAGTCCAGAACCAGGGGTCACAGCTTAAGGATAAGGGGGAAGTCTTTTAGGACCGAGATGAGAAAACATTTCTTCACACAGAGAGTGGTGAGTCTGTGGAATTCTCTGCCACAGAAGGTAGTTGAGGCCAGTTCATTTGCTATATTTAAGAGGGAGTTAGATGTGGCCTTTGTGGCTAAAGGGATCAGGGGATATGGAGAGAAGGCAGGTACAGGTTACTGAGCTGGATGATCAGCCATGATCATATTGAATGGCGGTGGAGGTTCGAAGGGCCGAATGGCCTACTCCTGCACCTATTTTCTATGTTTCTATGTTTCTATGTCATTGTAACTGCCTGCTTCATCACCCTCAGAAAACATTGCTCCTCACATTCCCATTGAACCTGACCCACCCCCCCCCCCGTCCCAGTAACTGTGTGTTTGTGTTGTCATTTGTGAGCGGAGCACCAAGGCACATTCCTTGAATGTGCACATACTTGGCCAATAAACTTATTCATTCATTCATTCATCAACTTATTCATTCATTCATGAAAAGGTGAGGCTAAAGGCGAAAGGAGTCAGAAAGGGGGTCAGATGAGGAGAGTAGTGAAATGTGAAGCTGCAGGGAGGGGTATGGATACGAGAGTCAGTCTGAAGAAGGTTCTCGGCTCAAAACATCATCTATTCCTTTTCATGCTGCCTGACCCGCTGAGTTACTCCAGCACTCTGTGAAACGTCACCTATCCATGTTCTCCACAGATGCTGCCTGACCCGCTGAGTTACTCCAGCACGCTGTGAAACGTTACCTATCCATGTTCTACACAGATGCTGCCTGACCCGCTGAGTTACTCCAGCACTCTGTGAAACGTCACCTATCCATGTTCTCCACAGATGCTGCCTGACCCGCCGAGTTACTCCAGCACTCTGTGAAACATCACCTATCCATGTTCTCCACAGATGCTGCCTGACCCGCTGAGTTACTCCAGCTTATTGCGTCTACACTCTTGTTTAAGATCACCACACCCTGGGGAAAAGGCCTGTGACCATCCACATTACCAACGCTCCTCTTGGTTTTATACACCTCAACAAGAATCCCCCTCATCCCCAGAGTAGTGACCGACCATATGCAGTCACTGCATGTAACCTAACCCCCACTGTGCCCGTGCCAAGCTGCTCTATCCCTTCTGCACCCTCTCCAGCACCATGCCACCTCCCTGTAGCTGGGCGCTAGAACTGTGGTCTCACCAACGACGTACAGATAGATACATCATGATGTACAATGGTGGGACAGCGTTGCTGCCTCACAGCGCCAGAGACCAGGGTTCGATCCTGACCACGGGTGCTGTCTGTGTAGAATCTGTACGTTCTCCCCGTGACCTGCGTGGGTTTTCTCCGGCCTCTCCGGTTTAGGTCATACCTGATAGGTGTAGAATTGGGCCATTCGGCCCATCAAGTCTACTCCGCCATTCAATCATGGCTGATCTATCTCTCCCTCACAACCCCATTCTCCTGCCTTCTCCCCATAACCCCTGACACCCGCACTGACCAACAATCTATCTATCTCTGCCTTAAAAATATCCAATAGACAATAGGTGCAGGAGGAGGCCATTCGGCCCTTCGAGCCAGCACCGCCATTCAATGTGATCATGGCTGATCATTCTCAATCAGTACCCCGTTCCTGCCTTCTCCCCATAACCCCTGACTCTGCTATCCTTAAGAGCTCTATCCAGCTCTCTCTTGAATGCATTCAGAGAATTGGCCTCCACTGCCTTCTAAGGCAGAGAATTCCACAGATTCACAACTCTCTGACTGAAAAAGTTTTTCCTCATCTCAGTTCTAAATGGCCTACCCCTTATTCTTAAACTGTGGCCCCTTGTTCTGGACTCCCCCAGCATTGGGAACATGTTTCCTGCCTCTAACGTGCACAACCCCTTAATAATCTTATACGTTTCGATAAGATCTCCTCTCATCCTTCTAAATTCCAGTGAATACAAGCCTAGTCGCTCCAGTCTTTCAACATATGACAGTCCCGCCATTCCGGGAATTAACCTAGTAAACCCACGCTGCACGCCCTCAATAGCAAGACTATCCTTCCTCAAATTTGGAGACCGAGTCCACTGACTTGTGGCCTCCACAGCCGTCTGTGGCAAAGAATCCCACAGATTCACCACCCTCTGACTAAAGAAATTCCTCCTCATTTCCTTCCTGAAGGAACGTCGTTTAATTCTGAGGCTGTGCCCTCTGGTCCTAGACTCTCCCACTAGTGGAAACATCCTCTCCACATCCACCCTATCCGGGTCTTTCAGTATTCGGTAGGTTTCAATGAGGTCCCCCCTCATTCTTCTAACCTCCAGCGAGTACAGCGAAAATCGCTGTCAATATCCAAATGGGGCCTGACCAGTGCCTTGTAGAGCCTTAGCATAACACCCCCTGGTTTTGTACACAAGCCCTATTCCCTCCAAACCTCTCAAGACCGACAGGGTTGTAGGTTAATTGGCTTCTGTAAAATTACAGATTGTCACTTGTGTGTGTAGCGCAGCGTTAGGGCGGCCTTATCGCTGGTCGCTGCGTACCCGGTGGGCCGAAGGGCCTGTTGCTGCGCCGTATCACTAAGCTAAATGACATTTTCACTGATGAATGTAGACACAAAATGCTGGGCTAACTCAGCGGGTCAGGCAGCATCTGTGGAGAACATGGATAGGTGACGTTTCACAGAGTGCTGGAGTAACTCAGCGGGTCAGGCAGCATCTGTGGAGAACATGGATAGGTGTCGTTTCACAGAGTGCTGGAGTAACTCAGCGGGTCAGGCAGCATCTGTGGAGAACATGGATAGGTGACGTTTCACAGAGTGCTGGAGTAACTCAGCGGGTCAGGCAGCATCTGTGGAGAGAAGGAATGGGTGACGTTTCGGGTTCTTCAGAGAAGGATCTCGACCCGAAAAGTCACCCATTCCTTCTCTCCACAGATGCGGCCCGACCCGCTGAGTTACCCCAGTACAGTGTTTGACTGACAATTGCCCACTCCCAACTCTGTGGACAACGGCTCGCATTCTCTCTCTCTACCCCCCTCCCTCTCTCCCCCATCTTTCCCTCTCTCCCCCATCTCTTTCCCTCTCTCTCCCCCATCTCTCACCCTCTCTGCCACATCTCTTTCCCTCTCTCCCCCATCTCTCCCTCTCTCCCCCATCTCTCCCCCATCTCTCCCCCATCTCTCCTCCCCAATCTCTCTCTCTCCCCATCTCTCTCTCTTCCCCCCATCTCTCCCACCCTCCCCTCCTCTCCCTCCCTCCATCTCTCTCTCCCCATCCCTGTCTCTCTCCATCTCTCTCTCTCCCCATCCCTCTCTCCCCCCATCCCTCTCTCCACTCCTCTCTCTCTCTCCATCTCTCTCTCCCCATCTCTCTCTCTCCGCCATCTCTCCCTCCCCTCCTCTCCCTCCCTCCATCTCTCTCTCCCCCATCTCTCTCTCCCCATCTCCCTCTCTCCCCATCTCTCTCTCCACTCCTCTCTCTCTCTCTCCACATCTCTCCATCTCTCCCCATCTCTCCCCATCTCTCCCCATTTCTCCCTCTCTCCCCATCTCTCCCTCTCTCTCCCCCCATCTCTCTCCCCCATCTCTCTCTCTCTCTCCCCATCAATCTCTCTCTCTCTCTCTCTCTCCCCCCATGTCTCTACTTCCCAGCGGGTAGAGCAGATGTCCAGCCGTGCAGAGAGAGCGCCGCATCCTGGCGGTGTCCCGGTCCCGGTCACGTCTGGTCACGTCTGGCGACCCACTCCAGGCTGTGGAGAAACGCCCTGCTGAAGCGGGATAGAGAAAAGGGAGAAATGGGAAAAATGAGAGAAATGGGAAAAAGGAAAAGGGAGAGAAATGGGGAGAGAATTTTGTTTAACCCGCTCTCATTACCGGACCCGACACGACACCGGACCCGGTCCAGACCGCCAGCACGGCCTCAGCCTGAGGTAACGTCGCTGAAACTGAACAGGAGCTCTGTCTCTGACAATCCAGCTTGGGCACTGAGTGAGTGAGTGGGTGAGTGAGTGAGTGAGTGAGTGAGTGGGTGGGTAGGGGAGTGGGTGGGTGGGTGGGTAGGTGAGTGGGTGGGCGAGTGGGTGGGTGAGTAGGCGAGTGGGTGGGTGAGTAGACGAGTGGGTGGGTGAGTGGGTGAGTGGGTGGGTGCGTGGGCGGGTGAGTGAGTGGGTGGGTGAGTGGGTGGGCGGGTGAGTGGGTGGATGGGCGAGTGGGTGGGCAGGTGAGTAGGTGGGTGGGTGGGTGGGTGAGTGGGCGGTGAGTGGGTGAGTAGGCGAGTGGGTGGGTGAGTGGGTGGGTGAGTAGGCGTGGGTGGGTGGGTGAGTGGGCGGGTGGGTGGGTGAGTGAGTGGGTGAGTGTGTGAGTGAGTGGGTGGTTGGGTGCGTGGGTGAGTGGGTGGGTGAGTGGGTGTGTGAGTGGGTGGGTGAGTGGGTGGGTGAGTAGGCGAGTGGGTGGGTGGGTGGGTGGGTGAGTGGGTGGTTGAGTGGGTGTGTGAGTGGGTGGTTGAGTGGGTGGGTGAGTAGGCGAGTGGGTGGGTGGGTGAGTGGGTGGGTGAGTAGGCGAGTGGGTGGGTGAGTGGGTGGGTGGGTGAGTGGGCGGGTGGGTGGGTGAGTGGGTGGTTGAGTGGGTGGGTGAGTGGGTGGATGAGCGGGGGGGTGAGTGGGTGGGTGAGTGAGTGAGTGGGTGAGTGAGTGGGTGGGTGGGTGAGTGGGCGGGGGGGTGAGTGGGCGGGGTGAGTGAGTGAGTGGTTGGGTGAGTGGGCGGGGGGAGGGGGTGAGTGGGTGGGTGAGTGAGTGAGTGGGTGAGTGAGTGAGTGGGTGAGTGAGTGAGTGGGTCAGTTCCTGTGGATTGGAGGGTAGCTAATGTTTTCCCACTTTTTAAGAAAGGAGGTAGAGAGAAAACGGGAAATTATAGACCAGTTAGTCTGACATCACTGGTGGGGAAGATGCTGGAGTCAATTATAAAAGACGAAATTGCGGAGCATTTGGATAGCAGTAACAGGATCGTTCCGAGTCAGCATGGATTTACGAAGGGGAAATCATGCTTGACTAATTTTCTGGAAGTTTCTGAGGATGCAACTAGGAAAATTGACAGGGGAGAGCCGGTGGATGTGGTGTACATTGACTTTCGGAAAGCCTTTGACAAGGTTCCACATAGGAGATTAGTGGGCAAAATTAGAGCACATGGTATTGGAGGTAGGGTACTGACATGGATAGAAAATTAGTTGACAGACAGAAAGCAAAGAGTGGGGATAAATGGGTCCCTTTCAGAATGGCAGGCAGTGACTAGCGGGGTACCGCAAGGTTCGGTGTTGGGACCGCAGCTATTTACAATATACATTAATGACTTGGATGAAGGGATTAAAAGTACCATTGGCAAATTTGCAGATGATACAAAGCTGGGTGGTAGTGTGAACTGTGAGGAAGATGCTATGAGGTTGCAGGGTGACTTGGACAGGTTGTGTGAGTGGGCGGATCCATGGCAGATGCAGTTTAATGTGGATAAGTGTGAGGTTATCCACTTTGGTGGTAAAAATAGGAAGGCAGATTATTATCTCAATGGTGTCAAGTTAGGAAAAGGGGACGTACAACGAGATCTGGGTGTCCTAGTGCATCAGTCACTGAAAGGAAGCATGCAGGTACAGCAGGCAGTGAGGAATGCCAATGGAATGTTGGCCTTCATAACAAGAGGAGTTGAGTATAGGAGCAAAGAGGTCCTTCTGCAGTTGTATAGGGCCCTAGTGAGACCTCACCTGGAGTATTGTGTGCAGTTTTGGTATCCAAATTTGAGGAAGGATATTCTTGCTATTGAGGTCGTGCAGCGTAGGTTTACTAGGTTAATTCCCGGAATGGCGGGACTGTCGTAAGTTGAAAGACTGGAGCGGCTAGGCTTGTATACACTGGAATTCAGAACGATGAGAGGGGATCTTATCGAAACGTATAAGATTATTAAGGGGTTGGACACGTTAGAGGCAGGAAACATGTTCCCAATGTGGGGTTAGTCCAGAACAAGGGGCCACAGTTTAAGAATAAGGGGTAGGCCATTTAGAACGGAGATGATGGAAAGCTTTTTCAGTCAGAGAGTTGTGAATCTCTCGAATTCACGTAAACTGGAGGAACGCCAATCCAAATTCTCCAGATAGTCTGCCTGGTCCGTTGAGTTACCCCATCGCTTTGTGTCATTTATTTGTAAAGCAGCATCTGCAGTTCCTCGGGTGCTCCTGTTGATTAACGTCAGGCTGGGCTGCGAGTGGGGGGGTCTGGCTCACTGTGCTGCTCTCCGGGGCTGGAGGGGTTAACAGCCTCTTGCTGGTGTGTAATCAGTGGCAGATTGCCAGTGGCCCTTCACCCTGAACACTCGCAGCAAAACAACGTTACTCAGCACAGAATCAATTCCCCGCCCACTGCAGGGCGTGTCGTTGACAGTTGCAGTTCTGTGCGGGTTCGCAGCTTCCTGAAGGCGGAAGCGTTTTGAACCACGAAGTTCTCGGAATTAAAAATGGCTTCGAAACACCAGATCCAGAGTTTAACCGAAGAAGCGATTTGTCCCATTTGCCTGGATTTCTTCACCGATCCGGTTATACTGGAGTGCGGCCACAACTTCTGCCGCTCCTGTATCACACAGAGTTGGGACAGGGAGGAGAGAAACTCCTGCCCGGTATGTAGAGAGGAGATTGCAGACCGCAGCCTCAAAGTAAATTGGGCCTTGGCGAATATCGCTGAGACAGCTCGAGCACTGAGCCTGAACACGGGAGGGAAGGAAAGTAAACTTCTCTGCGAGGAACATCAGGAAGAACTGAAGCTGTTTTGTGAAACCGACAAGAAACTGGTCTGCCTGATCTGCCGAGACGCGCGGGAACACAGAGAGCATCGCTTCATGCCGATTAAAGAAGCTGTTGAAAGCTACAAGGTAAAAGCAAACAGAATTTGATTAGCTGATGATTCTTCCTTTCCGCCATTTGCGGACCGAGCTCCCTCGGCGACTGTTCGGTTCACCCAGCCTCCCACCCAAACCAGCCCTTCCCCAGGTACTTGCCCCAGCCACCACTGGAGATGAAACACCTGTCCCTTTACCTTCTCCCTCATGTCCAGGGACTGCAGCAGTCCTTCCAGGTGAGACAGCTCTCTGCTGATACGCTTCCAGACCCGCTGAATTCTCCAGCAGTTTGTGTCATTTTGTAAACTTTCATGTGCAGTTCCGTGTCTGCAGTTCATTGGTCTAATTATTTTACTCACTGAATCTCAATCTCAATCCCAGGAGCAGATTAAAACTTCCTTGGAGATTCTGACCAAAAATAAATCAGCGGTGGAGGAAATGGAGCAGCAACAGAAAGAGAAGATTTCTGGAGTCCGGGTAAGGTTTCCAGTTTCCATTCTCTGGTCTTGTGCTAATGTCTTAGATTCCAGGCTCGATAATATTGACCTTCACCTTTCATTTGACAGGAACTTTCACAGAACCTGTTGACCTACATCACGTCTGTATTTGATGAACTGCGCCAGATTCTCAATGAGAAAGAGCGGCTCTTTCTCAAGGATCTCCGGGAAGACGAGGAGAGCGTTCTAAATCCAATGGAAAATAATGTACGAGCGATTCAAGAGGAGATCAACTCTATTCAAAAGAAACTCTTAAAGCTGCAGGAGCGGATGAACCAAACGGACAGTTTGATATTTCTGAAGGTAGGGAGTTACAAATTCAATTTGATTCTCTGACAAAATAGTGGGTAACAGTTTGCGATAAATTTCCCAATAATTCAGGGCTGATTGAAACAAACCAGTCTGTAGGGAAGACGAACACCTCATATTTTGAACAGACTAAAACCCAACGACATCTACCTTGTATTTTCCCGTTACAGGTAAACCTTATCCCCTTCAGCTCTCCCTGTTCCTTCAACTGTTCCCCACAGGCATTTCTTTTCATCCCCAGTCCCCGTCACCACGTTGCTTCCCCTTCTCCAACCGCTGATCCGCCAACCCTTCCTACTGGGAACCCAGCACATTCTCTCCTGTTGATTTCCACCCCATCCCTTCCATTACATTCCCCATTTATCTCCCTGATCAGATTCCAATTCGGTAACATGTTTTCTCCCCTTCGCCAACAGCCGCATGGATGTCCATCAGTCTGTCAAATGTCCCTCCTCACACAAATTCACCTATCCCTTGCCATTTATTGCCCCAGTTCCTTCCCCTCCCATCTCTTTACCAGCTCCCTCCCATCTATTCCTGAAGATTGAAAGAGCCTCCTGTCCAGAAGCGTCATGTGCACATTTTCCTCTTTCACTCTATGCAGCATCTTGTGTCTCCAAATAAATGGTTTATTTGTTCTGGGGCCATATTACTGCCTCACTCACATTAACACACCCCATTCAATCGCAGGGCGAGCTGCATCTTTATCGGGATGAGAAGTTGTACTTTTCACATTGAGCCAGTCATATTTTCCACGTTGTTCAAGTCTGGTCTTCTCTTAGTCCATCAGTCCAGTATTAAATATACCCTTTACATGTAATTAATACATAATACTGCACTGATCTTTCTGATGTTTTATATTTCAGGAGGAAACGCGTCAGAAGAGGAGGTGAGACTCTCTGCACTGTTTTGGTAATTATCTCAAAAATCGTAGATGCTGGTGTTATAACCGGGTGTGTAATTAATGCAGGATAAGTGATGATGATATGACGCTGTCAGTAGCAGTCGGTGCCCTGGACGTTGGAAAGTTCGATCACCCATTTTTGTTGAACACGGTGATCAGCGAGGTGCCCGATGGCATCAAGAGAGGTAAAACATTTTTTTAAACCGTTATAGTTCTTTAAGTATTAATTACCTGTCCAGTGTATATTTAATACTGGACTGGGCTCTTCAACTGCCTCTGGTTCCAGGCATGAATTACTTCCTTTGTCCAGCAGGGGTCCCCCTCACTTCACGGGTCCTTTTGAGAATGGCAGGCAGTGACTAGTGGGGTGCCGCAAGGCTCGGTGCTGGGAGCCCTGTTATTTACAATATATATCAACGATTTACACGAAGGAATTAAATGTAACACGTCCAAGTTTGCGGATGACACAAACCAGGGTGGCAGTGTGAGCTGCGAGGAGGATGCTACGAGGCTGCAGGGTGACTTGGATTGGTTGGGTGAGAGGGCAGATGAATGGCAGATGCAGTATAATGTGGATAAATGTGAGGTGGACACATTGGTGTCAATAACAATAAGGTAGATTATTACTTGAATGGTGTCAGATTGCCTGGAATTGGCAAGCACGAAGGGCCGAGTGGCCTAATCCTGCACCGATTTTCCATGTTTCTATATTTCTATGTTTCACTGATACCCTCTTGCGTTTAATGTCTGTATAACATGCCTTGGAATTATCTTCAAATCCGACTCGCCAAGTATTCTTCATTGTGTGGGATGGAACTACAGATGCTGGTATAAACCGAAGATAGACAAAAAATGCTGGAGTGACCAGTTGGACAGGCAGCATCTCTAGAGAGAAGGGATGGGTGATCACGAGAGATCAAAGGGGACGACGATTAAGCAAAATGTAGAGTAGATCATTGTTACCTTGGAATAGATGACAGCGAGGTATATAGTGCACAATTTAATCAGAACAGTCAAACTGGTCGGATAGCGAGGATGGGGGAAGGGAGAGAGAGAGAGAGAGAGAGAGGCCGATTGAAAAACTAAAATCAAGATGTGGATAAAACAGTGCATTGTACGGTTAGAAAGCTAAGAATTATTTCAGAATCCTCCAGGCCTGCTGAGGTTTTACAGCATTTTCTATATATTTTTTATTTATAACTTACATAGAACTAACTAAGAGCAAATATGGGTGTTGAGGGAATGGAAGGATATGGGTTATCTGCAAGTACATCATCGGATGTCATAACCTTGTGCATTGGATGGGTTGGGAGATGCTGAAACCCAGCCTGTCTCGCAGATATAATCTCAATGGTCTCAATCCATCTGGGCTCTTTCCAGATACAAGGCGCCTGGCAGGCTGACCTTCCACTCCAGAGCGCCTTTGATGTTGCAGTGTGAGCTTACAGCAGAGATAAGGCCTCAAGTGATCTACTGCTGGGGCACTGGTCTGAAAAACTGCTGACTAATGTCTTCCAATTTTTCAAAATGATCAGGATGTTCATGGGGCTATTTAAAACCTATTCAAGCAACAATAAATAATTTAAATTGAATGACATTAATGTTCATAAGTCATAGGAGCAGGATTAAGCCATTCAGTCCATCACGTCTACTATCTTTCTTTAGATTTTTTAGAGATACAGCGCAGAAACAGGCCCTTCGGCCCACCGGGTCCGTGCCGCCCAACGATCCCCACACACTAACATATCCTACACCCACTAGGGACAATTTTTACATTTGCCCAGCCAATTAACCGACATACCTGTACGTCTTTGGAGTGTGGGAGGAAACCGAAGATCTCGGAGAAAACCCACGCAGGTCACCACAGTACAAACAATAGACAATAGGTGTAGGAGGAGGCCCTTCGAGCCAGCACCGCCATTCAACGTGATCATGGCTGATCATTCGCAATCAGTACCCCGTTCCTGCCTTCTCCCCATACCCCCTGACTCCGCTATCCTTAAGAGCCTATCTAGCTCTCTCTTGAATGCATTCAGAGAATTGGCTCTCCGCTGCCCTCTGTGGCAGAGAATTCCACAGATTCCCAACTCTCTGAGTGAAAAAGTTTTTCCTCATCTCAGTTCTAAATGGCCTACCCCTTATTTTTAAACTCTGGCCCCTTGTTCTGGTCTCCCCCAACATTGTTTCCTGCCTCTAACGGTCCAACCCCTTAATAATCTTATACGTTTCGATAAGATCTCCTCTCATCCTTCTAAATTCCAGTGTATACAAGCATAGTCGCTCCAGTAAACCTACGCTGCACGCCCTCAATAGCAAGAATATCCTTTCTCAAATTTGGAGACCAAAACTACACATAGTACTCCAGGTGCGGTCTCACTAGGGCCCTGTACAACTGCAGAAGGACCTCTTTGCTCCTATACTCAACACCTCTTGTTATGAAGGCCAACATTCCGATGGCTTTCTTCACCGCCTGCTGTACCTGCATGCTTCCTTTCAGTGACTGATGCACTAGGACACCCAGATCTCGTTGTACGTTCCCTGTTCCTAACTTGACACCATTCAGATAATATAAGAAAATAACTGCAGATGCTGGTACAAATAAAGGTATTTATTCACAAAGTGCTGGAGTAACTCAGCACGTCGGGCAGCATCTCGGGAGAGAAGGAATGGGTGACGTTTTGGGTCGATACCCATCAGTCTGAAGAAGGGTCTAGACCCGAAACGTCACCCACCATTCAGATAATACTCTGCCTTCCTATTCTTACCACCAAAGTGGATAACCTCACTTATCCACATTAAACTGCATCTGCCATGCATCCGCCCACTCACACAACCTGTCCAAGTTACCCTGCAACCTCATAGCTATGTATCATCTGCAAATTTGCTAATAGTACTTTTAATCCCTTCATCCAAATCATTAATGTATATTGTAAATAGCTGCGGTCCCAGCACCGAGCCTTGCGGTACCCCACTAGTTACTGCCTGCCATTCTGAAAGGGACCCATTGATCCCCACTCTTTGCTTTCTGTCTGTCAACCAATTTTCTATCCATGTCAGTACCCTACCTCCAATACCATGTGCTCTAATTTTACCCACTAAATTCCTATGTGGAACCTTGTCAAAGGCTTTCTGAAAGTCAAGGTACACCACATCGACCGGCTCTCCCCTGTCAATTTTCCTAGTTACATCCTCAAAAAATTCCAGAAGATTAGTCAAGCATGATTTCCCCTTTGTAAATCCATGCTGACTCGGAACGATCCTGTTACTACTATCCAAATGCTCTGCAATTTCGTCTTTTATAATTGACTCCAGCATCTTCCCCACCACTGATGTCAGACTAACTGGTCTATAATTTCCTGTTTTTTCTCCTGCTCGTTTCTTAAAATGTGGGACAACATTAGCTACCCTCGAATCCACAGGAACTGATCCTGAATCTATAGAACATTGGAAAATGATCACCAATGCGTCCACAATTTCTAGCGCCACCTCCTTAATCTGGGAGATTGCTTGTATCTTCCTTAGTGAAGACGGATCCAAAGTACCGGTTCAACTCGTCTGCCATTTTCTTGTTCCCCATAATAAATTCCCCCGCTTCTGTCTTCAAGGGACCCACATTTGCCTTGACAATTTTTTTCCTCTTTTCATACCTAAAAATGTATGTAGAGATGTCAGTTCACTGAGCACAACCACAGTACACACAACAGACGAGCTGTTGGATGAACGTTGTTACTAAAGTGAACACTCTGGCATTGGGTTGTACCCCTCCACATTCCTCACTGTGATGGAAGGTGAAAAACAGTTCAATCTCTCCCTTCTTTGTCCTCCAGCGGTCGGGGGCTCGAACCTTCTGTGACCAGATGTGTCCATGGTCCCAGATCCCACATTTTAAGGCAGAGATAGCTGGATTCTGGGTTAGTACAGGTGTCAGAGGTTATAGGGAGAAGACAGGAGAAAGGGGTTAGGAGCGAGAGATAGATCAGCCACGATTGAATGGTGGAGTAGACTTGATGGGCAGAATGGCCTCATTCGAATACTTTCATTTATGACATTATGACCTTATGACTGTCCAAATTCACCTGACAACACAGCCCTTCAGACCTGATGAAGTTGTTGTAAACCCTTTTGCACCCACTCCAATTGACTAACAAACCCACCCTTCCCTTTGTCTCACCCTCCACTCAAACAACAGAGGAGCAGGTCCTCTGGCCCCTCGTGTCTGCCCCCTTTCACAGTGATCATGACGACCCCACCACACACCTCTACCTCCTCTTTAACAACCTCAAATTACCACTCACCTCTCTATCCTCCTGCTCCGATCTGCCTCCATATCTGAATAACCCGCTTCATTCCCCCATCCCCACCGCAATCTCGCAATCCTCCTCACTCTCCGCACCCGTCCTCCCCGTCCACCCTCCCCCACCTAACGAAATTCCCCTCTCCGTCCCCGGATAAAAACTCCGGGGGAGATGTCTCTTGTCCCCCCGATGTGGTCGTGGGTGAAACCCCGGGCAGGGTTTCAGTTGTCCGCCCGCCTGTTGCCCGAAGCCGAGAGGCCTCTCCCCCGGTCCCGGGGCCGCGCTGCCCGAGTCTCCCCCCCCCCCCCGGGGACTCTCTGATTCTCTGCTTCTCCCCCCAGTCTCCGTCACCCTGGATGTGGAAACAGCGCATGCGCAGCTCGAGGTGTCTGGGGATCGGAAGAGGGTGAGACGGACCGGGACCCGGAGGAGTCTCCCTGACACCGGGAAGAGGTTTACAGACTGGCGGTGTGTGCTGGGATCGGAGGGGTTCACATCGGGGAGACATTACTGGGAGGTGAAGGTGGCGGGGAGTGAGCGCTGGAGTCTGGGAGTCGCCGCAGAGTCTGTGGAGAGGAAGGGAGAGGTCCCACTGACCCCGGAGACTGGAGTCTGGAGCATCGAGCGGTGGGATGATGAATTTGTTGCATTCACCTCCCCTCCATCCCGTCTCCCCGCCCGTCCCATCCCCGGGAGGGTGGGAGTTTATCTCAGTTACGAGTCCGGGACGGTTTCATTTTACGACGCGGCCAGCAAGTCCCATCTCCACACCTTCACTGGGAATAAATTCACGGAGAAACTTTATCCTTTCTTCGGGCCTTGGGCTAAAGACAAGTGGCTGAGAATCTGCTCCGGTTCCGCTCCGGGTGTGTAAAAGGGTCGGGTCCCGGGACCGGCGTCAGGAGCGGGGCTCAGGGGCTTTGGGGCAGAAACCCGGTGGACAACAGGTCGGCGCTGAACGGCTCCCATTTAATCCCCAAACTGCAACACGACCTCCCAACTTCCATCCTCAATACTCTGACTGATGAAGGCCAATGTGGCAAAAGCCTTTTTGACCACCTTATCCACCTACGACTCGACCTTCGAGGAACCATGCCCCTGAACTCCTAGATCCCTCTGCTCTACAACACTCCCCAGAGGACTACCGTTCACTGTGTGGGTCCTGCCCTTGTTCCACGTCACAAAATGCAACACCTCGTTACAACATCGCGGGCTCCAGTCTGCGACCCGCCGGCGCGCACATCACCCGCTGTGGCTCCGCTCACGTTTGTAACTCTTCACCTTTAACTTGACGTTTAATAAAGTCTTTAAAAAAATAACCCGCGTTTGAGTTCTCTCCGCGTCCCCGCGTCACGGTACAGAGATCTCTTCAAACAGCAGACGCGAGGATCCGTGGATACTGGGTTTACAAAAGGAAAAAGACACACAGAGTGCTGGAGTAACTCAGCGGGTCGGGCAGCATCTGTGGAGAACGCGGATAGGTGACGTTTCACAGAGTGCTGGAGTAACTCAGCGGGTCAGGCAGCATCTGTGGAGAACATGGATAGGTGACGTTTCACAGAGTGCTGGAGTAACTCAGCGGGTCAGGCAGCATCTGTGGAGAACATGGATAGTTGACGTTTCACAGAGTGCTGGAGTAACTCAGCGGGTCAGGCAGCATCTGTGGAGACATGGATAGGTGACAGTTGTCATGGGAGATTTCAACATGCAGGTAGACTGGGAAAATCAGGTTGGTAATGGACCCCAGGAAAGAGAGTTTGTGGATTGCCTCCGAGATGGATTCTTAAAACAGCTTGTACTGGAACCGACCAGGGAGAAGGCAATTCTGGATTTAGTGTTATGTAATGAAGCTGATCTGATAAGGGGACTTGAGGTAAAAGAGCCATTAGGAGGCAGTGACCACAATATTATAAGTTTTACTCTACAAATTGAGAAGGAGAAGGGAAAATCGGAGGTGTCAGTATTACTGTATAGCAAAGGGGATTACAGAGGCATGAGGCAGGAGCTGGCCAAAATTGACTGGAAGGAGGCCCTAGCAGGGAAGACTGCGGAACGGCAATGGCAGGTATAAAAATAAAAGGGAAGAAGTATCACATAGCAAAGACGAGTGGGAAGCCAGAGGATTTGGGACTCTTTTAAAGAGCAACAGAAGATAACTAAAAAGGCAATACGGGGAGAAAAAATGAGGTACGAGGGTAAACTAGGCAATAATATAAAGGAGGATAGTAAAAGCTTTTTTAGGTATGTGAAGAGGAAATAAGTAGTCAAGGCAAATGTGGGTCCCTTGAAGACAGAAGCAGGCGAATTTATTATGGGGAACAAGGAATTGGCAGACGAGTTGAACCGGTACTTTGGATCTGTCTTCACCAAGGAGGATACAAACAATCTCCCAGATGTTCTAGTGGCCAGAGATCCTAGGGTGACAGAGGAACTGGAGGAAATCCAGTGGGGTACCGCAAGGTTCGGTGCTGGGACCCCAGCTATTTACGATATACATTAATGACTTAGATGAAGGGATTAAAAGTACCATTAGCAAATTTGCAGATGATACTAAGCTGGGGGGTAGTGTGAATTGTGAGGAAGATGCAATAAGGCTGCAGGGTGACTTGGACAGGTTGTGTGAGTGGGCGGATACATGGCAGATGCAGTTTAATGTAGATAAGTGTGAGGTTATTCACTTTGGAAGTAAGAATAGAAAGGCAGATTATTATCTGAATGGTGTCAAGTTAGGAAGAGGGGATGTTCAACGAGATCTGGGTGTCCTAGTGCATCAGTCACTGAAAGGAAGCATGCAGGTACAGCAGGCAGTGAAGAAAGCCAATGGAATGTTGGCCTTCATAACAAGAGGAGTTGAGTATAGGAGCAAAGAGGTCCTTCTACAGTTGTACCGGGCCCTGGTGAGACCGCACCTGGAGTACTGTGTGCAGTTTTGGTCTCCAAATTTGAGGAAGGATATTCTTGCTATTGAGGGCGTGCAGCTTAGGTTCACCAGGTTAATTCCCGGAATGGCGGGACTGTCTTATGTTGAAAGGCTGGAGCAATTAGGCTTGGATACGCTGGAATTTAGAAGGATGAGGGGGGATCTTATTGAAACATATAAGATAATTAGGGGATTGGACACATTAGAGGCAGGAAACATGTTCCCAATGTTGGGGGAGTCCAGAACAAGGGGCCACAGTTTAAGAATAAGGGGTAGGCCATTTAGATCGGAGACGAGGAAGAACATTTTCAGTCAGAGAGTGGTGAAGGTGTGGAATTCTCTGCCTCAGAAGGCAGTGGAGGCCAGTTCGTTGGATGCTTTCAAGAGAGAGCTGGATAGAGCTCTTAAGGATAGCGGAGTGAGGGGGTATGGGGAGAAGGCAGGAACGGGGTACTGATTGAGAGTGATCAGCCATGATCGCATTGAATGGCGGTGCTGGCTCGAAGGGCTGAATGGCCTACTCCTGCACCTATTGTCTATTGTCTATTGTCATCCACTTTGTGGTCAACACTCCCACCGTGTGGTGATCCGCTGCACTGCAGGCCCGGGCACTGTGATCAACACTCCCACCGTGTGGTGATCTGCTGCACTGCAGGCCCATCTAATAATTAATAATTAATTAATTAATAATCCTTGTGTAGGAAAATAACTGCAGATGCTGGTACAAATCGAAGGTATCACAGAGTGCCGGATTAACTCAGCAGGTCGGGCAGCATCTGTGGAGAACATGGATAGGTGACTTTTCACAGAGTGCCGGAGTAACTCAGCGGGTCGGGCAGCATCTGTGGAGAACATGGATAGGTGACGTTTCACACAGTGCTGGAGTAACTCAGCGGGTCGGGCAGCATCTTTGGAGAACATGGATAGGTGACGTTTCACGGCGTGCTGGAGTAACTCAGCGGGTCGGGCAGCATCTGTGGAGAGAGGGAATGGGTGACGTTTCGGGTTGAGACCCTTCCGAAGAAGGGTCTGAAGGGTTCAGTCTGAAGGTCTCGACCCGAAACTCAGCCTGACCCGCTGAGTTACTCCAGCATTTTGTGATACCTTCGATTTCTACCAGCATCTGCAGTTATTTTCCTACACTACGAATGTGTTACACAGACAACAGGTGCAGGAGGAGGCCTTTCGGCCCTTCCAGCCTGTACGCACCGCCATTCATTGTGATCACGGCTGATCGTCCACAATTAGTAACCCGTGCCTGCCTTCTCCCCATATCCCTTGATTCCACTAGCCCCTCGAGCTCTATCCAACTTTCTCTTAAACCCATCCGGCGAATCGGCCTCCACTGCCCTCTGTGGCAGAGAATCCCACACATTCACAACTGCAAATGTTCCTCCTCACCTCAGTTTTAAACGCCGTCCCCTTTATTCTTAGACTGTTTGGCCCCTGGTTCTGGACTCGCCCAACATTGGGAACATATTTCCTGCATCTAGCTTGTCCAGTCCTTTTATAATTTTACACGTCTCTATAAGATCCCCCTCTCATCCTTCTAAACTCCAGTGAACACAAGCCCAGCCTTTCCAAGCTTTCCTCGTACGACTGTCCCGCCATCCCGGGGATTAACCTGGTGAACCTACTCTGCACTGCCTCAATAGCAAGGAGGTGTGAGAGGGGAATAGATCGGGTAGATTGGATGTTGCCAACATGCCCCATCTACACTAGTCCCACCTGCCCACACCGACCAACATGCCCCATCTACACTAGTCCCACCTGCCCACACCGACCAACATGCCCCATCTACGCTAGTCCCACCTGCCCACACCGACCAACATGCCCCATCTACACTAGTCCCACCCGCACCGACCAACATGCCCCATCTACACTAGGCCCACCTTCCCACACCGACCAACATGCCCCATCTACACTAGTCCCACCTTGCCCACACCAGCCAACATGCCCCATCTACACTAGTCCCACCTGCCCACACCGACCAACATGCCCCATCTACACTAGTCTCACCTGCCCACACCGTCAAACATGTCCCATCTGCACTAGTCCCACCTGCCCACACCGACCAACATGCCCCATCTACACTAGTCCCACCTGCCCACACCGACCAACATGCCACATCTACACTAGTCCCACCTGACCACACCGACCAACATGCCCCATCTACACTAGTCCCACCTGCCCACAATGCCCAACATGCCCCATCTACACTAGTCGCACCTGCCCACACCGACCAACATGCCCCATCTACACTAGTCCCACTTGTCCGCGTTTGGCCCATATCCCTCCAAACCCATCCTATCCATGTATCTGTCCAAGTGTTGTGATAGTCCCTGCCTCAACTACCTCCTCCGGCAGCTCGTTCCATACACCCACCACCCTCTGTGTGGAAAAATTGCCCCTGAGGTTCCTATTAAATCCTTTCCCTTTCACCATGAACCCATGTCCTCTGGTCCTCGATTTCCCTACTCTGGGCAAGAGACTCTGTGTGTCTACCCGATCTATTCCCCTCGCGATTTTGTACACCTTTATAAGGCCCACCACCCTCTGTGTGGAAATAGTTAGAGAGTTTCAACGACTGGGAGAGGGTGCACTTCCCCTGAAAGTGGCGTCATAGGTAGACAGGGAGTGTTGTAGAGCAGAGAGGGATCTAGGAGCGCAGGTACACAGTGTGAGCAGGTGGGACTAGTGTAGATGGGGCATGTTAGAAACATAGAAAATAGGTGCAGGAGTAGGCCATTCGGCCCTTCGAGCCTGCACCGTCATTCAATATGATCATGGCTGATCATCCAGCTCAGTAGCCTGTACCTGCCTTCTCTCCATACCCCCTGATCCCTTTAGCAAAAAGGGCCACATCTAACTCTTAAATATAGCCAATGAACTGGCCTCAACTACCTTCTGTGGCAGAGAATTCCACAGATTCACCACTCTCTGTGTGAAGAAATGTTTTCTCATCTCGGTCCTAAAAGACTTCCCCCTTATCCTTAAGCTGTGACCCCTGGTTCTGGACTCCCCCAACATCGGGAACAATCTTCCCGCATCTAGCCTCTCCAACCCCTTAAGAATTTTATATGTTTCTATAAGATCCCCCCTCAGTCTTCTAAATTCCAGCGAGTATAAGCCCAGTCTATCCAGTCTTTCCTCATATGAAAGTCCCACCATCCCAGGGATCAATCTGGTGAACCTTCTCTGTACTCCCTCTAAGGCAAGAACGTCTTTCCTCAGGTTAGGAGACCAAAACTGCACACAATACTCCAGGTGCGGTCTCACCAAGGCCTTGTACAACTGCAGCAGAACCTCCCTGCTCCTATACTCAAATCCTCTTGCTATGAATGCCAACATACCATTCACTTTCTTCACTGCCTGCTGCACCTGCATGCTTGCTTTCAATGACTGGTGCACCATGACACCCAGGTCACGTTGCATCTCCCCTTCTCCCAATCGGTCACCATTCATGTAATACTCTGCTTTCCAGTTCTTGCCGCCAAAGTGGATAAGATCACATTTATCCTCATTATATTGCATCTGCCATGCATTTGCCCACTCGCCTAATCTATCCAAGTCACTCTGCAGCCTCCTAGCATCCTCCTAGCACATGTTGGTCTGTGTGGGCGGGTGGGCCTAGTGTAGATGGGGCATGTTGGTCAGTGTTGGCAGGTGGGACTAGTGTAGATGGGGCATGTTGGACGGTGTGGGCGGGTGGGACTAGTGTAGATGGGGCATGATGGACGGTGTGGGCGGGTGGGACTAGTGTAGATGGGGCATGATGGACGGTGTGGGCAGGTGGGACTAGTGTAGATGGGGCATGTTGGTCAGTGTGGGCAGGTGGGACTAGTGTAGATGGGGCATGTTGGTCAGTGTGGGCGGGTGGGACTAGTGTAGATGGGGCATGTTGGTCAGTGTGGGCAGGTGGGACTAGTGTAGATCGGACATGATGGACGGTGTGGGCAGGTGGGACTAGTGTAGATGGGACATGATGGACGGTGTGGGCGGGTGGGACTAGTGTAGATGGGGCATGTTGGTCAGTGTGGGCAGGTGGGACTAGTGTAGATGGGGCATGATGGACGGTTTGGGCAGGTGGGACTAGTGTAGATGGGGCATGTTGGTCAGTGTGGGCGGGTGGGACTAGTGTAGATGGGGCATGATGGCTATCCACCTCTTGCTATTAAAAGATATTTTATAAATTAAAGCTCATTGTTTTTTGTTTGGGGGAGAGAGAGGGAGGGAGAGAGGGAGGGATGGAGTGAGGGAGGGAGAGAGGAGGGGAAGAGAGAGGAGGGGGAGAGAGAGGAGGGGGAGAGAGAGGGGGAGAGAGAGAGGAGGGGAAAGAGAAGGGGGAGAGCTATTTAATCTTCATCATATCATATCATATATCTACAGCCGGAAACAGGCCTTTTCGGCCCTCCAAGTCCGTGCCGCCCAGTGATCCCCGTACATTAACACTATCCTACACCCACTAGGGACAATTTTTACATTTACCCAGCCAATTAACCTACATACCTGTACGTCTTTGGAGTGTGGGAGGAAACCGAAGATCTCGGAGAAAACCCACGCAGGTCACGGGGAGAACGTACAAACTCCTTACAGTGCAGCACCCGTAGTCAGGATCGAACCTGTGTCTCCGGCGCTGCATTCGCTGTAAAGCAGCAACTCTACCGCTGCGCTACCGTGCCGCCTTGTTATTAAAAATATATTTTTTACCTCAAAAAGCTACGAGCTTTAATTTATAAAATATCTTTTAATAGCAAGAGGTGGAGACTGGGTGTGGACAATGTCGCCCGTCGGGCGGGCTGCTAATTGATAATTGGTGGGATCGCTGAGCCTTGGGGAAGTTGTGGGCTTATGAAGGGCCACATGTGCTCACTGATTCTTTCAACAAAATGGCCGCCACATGTGCTCGCTGTTTCTTTGTGTCAATGTTTGTCCTTGCTTGCTGGCTCCCCTTCCCTCTCTCCCTTCCCTCTCTCTCTCCCTCTCCTCTCTCTCACAATAGGTGCAGGAGGAGGCCATTCGGCCCTTCGAGCCTGTACGCACCGCCATTCAATGTGATCGCGGCTGATCGTTCTCAATCAGTACCCACTCTCTGTGTGAAAAAATATAGCCAATGAACTGGCCTCAACTACCTTCTGTGGCAGAGAATTCCACAGATTCACCACTCTCTGTGTGAAAAAATGTTTTCTCATCTCGGTCGTAAAAGACTTCCCTTTATCCTTAAACTGTGACCCCTGGTTCTTGACTTCCCCAACATCGGGAACAATCTTCCCGCATCTAGCCTGTCCGACCCCTTAAGAATTTTGTACGTTTCTCCCTTCAATCTTCTAAATTCCAGCGAGTACAAGCCGAGTCTATCCAGTCTATCTTCATATGAAAGTCCTGCCATCCCAGGAATCAATCTGGTGAACCTTCTCTGTACTCCCTCCATGGCAATAATGTCTTTCCTCAGATTAGGAGACCAAAACTGTACGCAATACTCCAGGTGCGGTCTCACCAGGGCCCTGTACGACTGCAGAAGGAACCCTTTGCTCCTAAACTCAAACTAGGAGACCAAAACGGTACGCAATACTCCAGGTGCGGTCTCACCAATGCCCTGTGCACCTGCAGCAGAACCTCCCTGCTCCTATACACAAATCCCCTCCCTATGAATGCCAACATACCATTGGCTTTCTCCACTGCTCGCTGCACCTGCATGCCTACTTTCAATGACTGGTGCACCACGACACCCAGGTCTCGTTGCGTCTCCCCTTCTCCTAATCGGCCACCATTCAGATAATAGTCTGCTTTCCCGTTCTTGCCACCAAAGTGGACAACCACACATTTATCCAGAAGTGCTTTGAAAGGCTGGCCCTCTCACACATTAAATCCAGCATCACTGACTCACTGGACTCGCGTCAATGTGCAAACACATCCACAGAGGATGCCATCTCTCTGGCTCTTCGCACTGTCCTGACTCACCTGGAGAGACAGGGCACGTACGCGAGGATGCTACTCATTGACTCTAGCTAGCTCTGCCTTCAAACACGCTCATCCCCCACCAAGCTCGTCACCAAACTCCACCAGCTAGGCCTCGGCTCGCCGTTATCATGATAGGAGTAGAATTTGGGCCATTCGGCCCATCAGGTCTACTCCGCCATTCAATCATGGCTGACCTATCTCTCTCTCCCAACCCCATTCTCCTGCCTTCTCCCCATAACCTCTGACACCTGTACTAATTCAGAATCTATCTATCTCTGCCTTACAAATATCCACCGACTTGCCCTCCACAGCCTTCTGTGGCAAAGAATCCCACAGATTCACCACCCTCTGACTAAAGAAATCTCTCCTCATCTCCTTCCTAAAGGACTCTCTGTCCTTTAATTCTGAGGCTATGACTAGTCCTAGACTCTCCCACCAGTGGAAACATCCTCTCCACATCCTCTCTATCCAAGCCTTTCACTATTCTGTATGTTTCAATAGACAATAGTTGCAGGAGGAGGCCATTTGGCCCTTCGAGCCTGTACGCACCGCCATTCAATGTGATCATGGCTGATTATTCTCAATCAGTACCCCGTTCCTGCCTTCTCCCCATACCCCCTGACTCCGCTATCCTTAAGAGTTCTATCTAGCTCTCTCTTGAATGTATTCAGAGAATTGGCCTCCACTGCCCTCTGAGGCAGAGAATCCCACAGATTCAAACTCTTTTTTAAAAAAAATTTAAATAAATTTTATTTAAGTTTTAACAGAACTCATACATGTTACATTTCATAGTAAGCAATAATAACTACATTATACAATACAATACAATACAATATATCTTTATTGTCATTGTACCCAGGGGTACAACGAGATTGGGAATGCGCCTCCCATACGATGCAATAATTTAGGTAATTTAGACAGCAGCAACCCAACGAAACAAAACAGTTGTAACAGTTTTTAGACAGGGTAAAGTGCAAGTTGATCTATGCGTTGTGGCCATCCGGCTCAGCAGGACCGGTTCATAGCAGCTATGGCCCTGGGGATGAAGCTGTTCCTGAGTCTGGAGGTGCGGGCGTAGAAGGCCTTGTATCATCTGCCCGATGGAAGGAGTTCGAACAGACTGTTGCAGGGGTGTGAAGAGTCTTTGTGGATGCTGGTGGCTTTTCTGAGGCATCGTGTGTTGTAGATGCCCTCCAAGTCTGGTAGCTGTGTTACGATGGTCCTCTGAGCTCTATGGACTACCCGCTGTAGAGCTTTCCTTTCTGCCTCCGTGCAGCTGAGGTACCACACAGGGATGCCATGCGTTAGGATGCTCTCTATGGTGCAGCGGTAGAAGGTCGTCAGCAGCTGTTGGGGTAGAGCAGACTTTTTCAGTGTTCGATTATACATGTATTGTTCTGTATTATCTCCCCTCCCACCCCCCCCCCCCCCAGTTAAAAAGAAGGAAAAAGAAAAAGAAAAAGAGAATGAAAGAAACCTGGAGTCCAGAATGAGACACTTCCGGGTAATTTCTCATTAAATTCTTATTAAAGGTATCAAAACAATCCTGAATTTAAATATTTCCAATTCTTAATCCTAGCTTTAAAATGAATGGATTCCACACCTTCAAGAAGAAGTCATATCCATTTCTCAGATTATACGTAGCTTTTTCTAATGGGATATGTAAAGGAGTGTTCTCTGACACACTGTAACCTTTACTGGTAGTTTATTATAGCACATGGCACACACGTCCCAGCACTGACTGCATCCAGCCTTCAGACGTACCGGGACCTAAAAGGGTGGAACAAAGGGAGGAGACTACAGTTGTACTAATAGGATGGGGCGTGGTTAGTGGTGATAAGGTAGCTACAGTATAGGTTGCATGCATAACCATCTACATCCTTCCCCTTACAATTCAAACAAGTTACTACAGTAGCAGGATTATTATACAGTACCTGCAAAGCTAGACATATTCTCCGTAGCGAGCCGGAGGTTTTACAATCCGACCCGAGCGAGTGCGCACAGCACCTTCACCCTCCCCGCCCGAAAGAGTAGGAGGGGGGACAAGAACAGAAACAGGAGGAGAGAAGCTGGGTGGAGAACCCAGCTTGCAGGGGGAACGGAGAGACACAGGAGAGCCAGGCGAAAATGAAGGGGTGGAACGAGTTGAAGTTGGAGAGAGAGAAGATTTTGCAGGGGACAACAGAGCCTGGGGAGCAAGCCCGGGAGGAGCAGGGGGGGCTACCCGAGGCAAAAGGACCGACCGTGGCATGCAGGGAGCAGAGGGTACGTTAGTGGAGGAAGGCTCGACACGCGATGGAGGGGTATACGGAACCGCAGGAGGTGGTTTGGGCTCGTTAACCGCCAACAGGTGCTGGCGGCTGCGTCTGTAGACAGTCCCTTCGAAATCCACGAGGTAGGAACGTGGCGCGGTGTCAAACCCGACGACGGTGGCAAGTCGGGAATAGCCGGTGGACGTCTGCAAACGGACGACCTGTCCCGGCATCAGTGGAGAAAGAGGGCGGCAGGATTTATCATGCGACCGTCGCTGGATCTCGTGTTTTTGGGCAATACGTTTCTGGACATCAGCAGGCTGCAGGACTTTAGGCATCAGGGACTGCTGGGCAATAGGCATCGGAGGGCGGACAACTCGGGACATGAGTCGCTGGGCAGGGGATCCCATGGAAATGTCTCGAGAAATGTTGCGAAGGTTCAGGAGACACTGATAGAAATCCCCGTTCGAGAGGCGGGTTTGTTCAAGCAGGTGCTTAGCGCTCCGGACCGCCCGTTCCGCTAGACCATTGCTTTGAGGGTACTCCGGGCTGCTAGTGAAATGATTAAAGTTCCACTTTGTGGCAAACGCTCGAAACTCAGCGCTGGTGAACTGGCGACCGTTGTCTGTCTGCAGCCGGACAGGGGAACCAAACGTGGCAAAGTGGCGGCGAAGCTTGCTGATCACCATCTCGGAGGTGATGGCAGGGAGGAAGTCCACCTCGAACCAATTCGAGTAAGAGTCTACTAGCACAAGGTATTGCTTACCACGCCAGTCGAAAATGTCGGCAGCCAGAGAAGTCCAGGGCATTTCAGGTGCAGGCTGCTGCAAAAGTGGCTGTCTTTGCTGATGCGGGGCAAGCGAGTGACAGTCCGGACAGGAATCGACTCGGGCTTGGATGTATTTAGCCATGGCCGGCCAGTAGTACTGGTCCTGGGCATGTGAGATGGTGGCATCTGCACCGGGATGTCCCATGTGGGCGGCATCAAAATACAAGCCACGCAGTGATTCCGGGATGACAACCTTGTGCCCTTTGATAATAATACCATCCCGGAGGACTAACTCATCGCGGACCAAAAAATAGGGGTGGACGCTGGCAGGCAACGAATTCCGCTTGGTGGGCCACCCGCGCTTGATGACAGCAGCAAGCTGCTGCAGGTCGGGGTCGTTTGCGGTGTGTTCAACCAGGCATTTCAGCTGGTGAGAAGGGACGAAGTTGACGTTCAGTACCTGTAAGTCCGACTGCTCGAAGGGGTGCTGGTCGCAGGAGGTCCGGGGGGCCCGGGACAGTGCATCAGCCACATGCATCTCGGTGCCCCTCTTATATACGATCTTAAAGTCAAAGCGCTGTAGCTGCAGCATCATCCGCTGTAGTCTGGCAGGAGCGCAGTGTATCGGTTTATTAAGTATTGTCACCAGTGGCTGGTGATCCGTTTCAATGGTGAACCTGGTGCCGAATAAGAAGTCTCTAAACTTCGAACACGCGAAAACCACCGCCAGCAGCTCCTTCTCTATCTGAGCATAGCGTTGCTCTGTGGCCGTCATTGTCCTAGAGGCATAGGAGATAGGCTGCAGCGAGTCGTCAGCGTGGAGTTGCAGGCAGGCAGCACCCAGTCCAAATCGGGAGGCGTCGCAGGTGACCACGATTGGAAGCAGCAGATCAAAAAACCTTAGTGTTGGTGTGCTGACCAGCCTCGTCTTCAGCAGGTCGAACGCCTGCTGGTGGTGTGGAAACCATGCCCAGGCAATGTCCTTCTTTGTGAGTTGTCTCAGGGGTGCGCTCAACTCGCTGAGGTCGGGGATAAACTTCCCCAGGTAGTTCACCATGCCCAGGAAGCGCTGCAGACTGACAGCGTCAGTCGGGGCCGGCAGCTCAGAGATGGCGCTGGTCTTTTGCGGGTCTGGCTTTAACCCTTGGGCTGTGAAGATGTGTCCGACGTATGTGACCTCAGGCACCCGGAACTTGCACTTTGACCGATTGAGCTTCAAATTTATCTGCCGGGCACGGTCCAAAATCCGCCGGAGGTTGTGGTCATGTTCGGCCACGTCCCTCCCATAGACCAGAATGTCATCCACAATAATCGCGCAGGGCAGACCTGCAAATAGTTGTTCCATAGAACGCTGAAATACCTCGCTGGCAGAGTTGATGCCGAACGGCATCCGTAAAAACTTAAACCTGCCGAAGGGCGTGCTGAACGTGGTCAGATCCGTGGAGCGTTTGTCCAGGGGTATCTGCCAAAACGAGCTCCTTGCATCGAGGACGGAGAACACAGTAGCTTGTCCCACCTGGGCGGCAACATCTTCGACAGTCCTCATGGGGTAGTGGGGCCGTTTAATTGCCATATTTAAGTCCTTGGGGTTAATGCACACCCGTATCTCATTTTTTCCTTTCTTCAACGTGGCGACCATGGTGGAGACCCATACGGTTGGATCGCTGACAGCCTCCAGCACTCCCATGTTGACCATGTCCTTGAGCATATTCTCCACTTTGCCCTTCATGGCAAAAGACACCCTGTGGGGTGGACGGATCACGGGCTCCACAGATGGGTCTGTCGCGATCTTGTACACCACCGGCAGCTTCCCCAGCTTGTCGTCAAACAGGTCTGGGTACTCACATAGTGGATCCATCACAGGTTGCACCTTGTGGACCGTATGGTTAAACGACACCAGCCCAAGATCCTGGCATGCCCGGTTGCTAAGCAACGTCACACAGTCACTGTCCAGAATGAAGAAAGACAGGTCCTGGGAACCTTCCTGCAGCACGCAGTGGAAGGTCGCCCTCCCCACAGGTGTTAGTTCCTCTCCCCCATAGGCACGCAAAACAGAGCGGTCGGCAATCAGCAGCTCATTATTCCTTATCCGGTGGAACAGCTTTGTTGACATTACGTTCACCTTCGCCCCCGTGTCAAGTTTAGCAGAGAAACACTTATTGTTGACAGTTATGTTCACAGAAGGATCGGGGAGGCGAGATCGGCTGTGGAGGAGAGTGTAAATACTTACATCTCCCGTGGAAAAGCTGGGCTCAGAGTCCATCTCGCTATCAACCTGCAAAAGATTGTCTAGGAGTTGTCTGGGAGCTGAGGGAACTTTCCCACGGGATCGGCAGGCAGCTGCAAAATGGTTTCTTCTCCCGCAGAAATTGCATGTCTTCCCAAGGGCTGGGCACTGTGATTCTGAGGAGTGTACGTAGCTGCAGTTAGGACACTTGTTAGATCTTGGGTCCCGGGGTGTGCGAACGGGCCGCTGTGGAGGGCGAAAGTTCTCCCTCATCCGTCGTTGTCCAGCAACTCCAGTTAAATTTACGGCTCGGTTGTCAGACCCCCTCTGTCCGTGAGGATGGTGGACCACTTCGGCAATGCGGCACGCATGCATTGCTTGAGTCAGGGTTAGGTCAGGCCGTTGCAGCAGGTCGGCACGCAGCTTCTGATCGACCATACCGGTAACGAGAATGTCTCTGACGAGCTGGTCGCGCATGGTTTCGAATCGGCACCGCTGGGCAAGGTGTCGCAGGTCGGCAATGAAGCATTCAACAGGTTCATCCGGCTGTTGCTTGCGTGAGAAGAACCTGGCCCGCTCCAGTATACGGTTGGAGGGCAGGTCGCATAGCTCCGCGAATTTGCGCAAAAGACATACCGGGTCGTCGGCCGATTCAGCTGGCTCGACCGGCTGGTCGTTGTCATCCAGGACCGCTGGTGCATAGACAAAGGCTTGAGCTCTCTTCATTGCGTCGGGACCGGCCAGGTTGAGCAAAAGTGATGCTTTGACCGCGGCTGGGTCGTTCCGGTTCGCAATATTGACGTAGTGAGTGTAGTCCATCACAAAAGTCGACCATCGTTCCGCAATGTCGGCATCGAAGACAAGGGGAGATGGCTTTCGGCATGAGGACGCCATATCGAGGGAAACCCGAAACTGGGCACTAACGGGAACAA
>NC_135995.1:9276427-9297772 GCF_053455715.1 Rhinoraja longicauda
AGAGAGTGGGGAGAGAGAGAGGGGAGGGGAGAGAGGGGGAGAGTGAGGGGAGAGATCAGAGACATTGACTATCAGGTGAGAAAGGGGGGAGAGAGAGAAGGGAGAGAGAGAGGGGGAGAGAGAGGGGGAGAGAGAGGGGGAGAGAGAGGGGGGAGGAGAGAGGGGGAGTGAGGTGGGGGAGAGAGTGGGGAGGGAGAGAGGGGAGAGAGAGAGAGAGAGTAGGTATGGGGAGAAGGCAGTAACGGGGCACTGATTGAGAATGATCAGCCATGATCACATTCAATGGCGGTGCTGGCTCGAAGGGCCGAATGGCTTCCTCCTGCACCTATTGTCTATTGGCCCATTGAGTACACTAGTCTTTCCAATCTTTCCTCATATGTCAGTCCCGCCATCCCAGGGATCAATCTCGTGAACCTACGCTGCACTGCCTCAATTACAAAGATGTCCTTCCTCAAATTAGGAGACCAAAACTGTACACAATACTCCAGATGTGGTCTTACCAAGGCCTTGTACAACTGCAGAAGGACCTCTTTACTCCCATACTGAAATACTCTTGTTATGAAGGCCAAGAGGATTTCTTAGCTTTCTTCACTGCCTGCTGTACCTACACGCCAACTTTCAGTGACTGGTGTACAAGGACACCCAGGTCCCGCTGCACCTCCCCCCTTCCTTACCTGACCTAACACCATTGAGAAAATAATCTGCCTCCTTGTTTTTGCCATTCTCAATCAGTACCCCGTTCCTGCCTTCTCCCCATACCCCCTGACTCTGCTATCCTTAAGAGCTCTATCTAGCTCTCTCTTGAATGCATTCAGAGAATTGGCCTCCACTGCCTTCTGAGGCAGAGAATTCCACAGATTCACAGCTCGAAGACACCGTCCAGTCGGAAGTGGACTATGTCCCTGTAGAACGGGCGGATCCAGGACGGACTCTCCGGGCTGTAAGACTTCCAATCCAGGATCGGCAGGACGGGACGGACACGCCACATCGCCACCCTGATCTTCTCGTGGTTGTGGGGCTGGACGGGAAACCTCAACGGTCCCACCCACGGGGACAGTGGTGACCGAGCCCACGGTGGCCGACGTTCTTGTACCGCACAGAGCCGCAGTGTGGAGACCTGTAACACAACAAGGTCATAGAATTTTTCGAGGATGTAACCAGTAGAGTGGATAAGGGAGAACCAGTCGATGTGTTTATATCTGGACCTCCAGAAGGCCTTCGACAAGGTCCCACATAGGAGGTTGGGGTACAAACTTAAAGCACACGGTATTGGGGGTTCAGTGATGAGGTGGATAGAGAAAATTGGTTGGCGGACAGGAAGCAAAGAGTAGGAATAAACGGGTCCTTTTCGGAATGGCAGGCAGTGACTAGTGGGGTACCGCAAGGCTCAGTGCTGCGACCCCAGTTATTTACAATATATATTAATGATTTGGACGAGGGAATTGAATGCAAGTTTGCGGATGACACGAAGCTGGGTGACAGTGTTAGCTGCGAGGGGGATGCTAGGAGGCTGCAGAGTGACTTGGATAGATTAGGCGAGTGGGCAAATGCATGGCAGATGCAATATAATGTGGATAAATATGAGGTTATCCACTTTGGCGGCAAGAACAGGAAAGCAGAGTATTACCTGAATGGTGGCCAATTAGGAGAAGGCGATATGCAACGAGAACTGGGTGTCATGGTGCACCAGTCATTGAAAGCAAGCATGCAGGTGCAGTAGGCAGTGAAGAAAGCGAATGGTGTGTTAGCATTCATAGCAAGAGGATTTTAGTATAGGAGCAGGGAGGTTCTGCTGCAGTTGTACAGGGCCTTGGTGAGACCGTACCTGGAGTATTGTGTACAGTTTTGGTCTTCTAATCTGAGGAAAGACATTCTAGCCTTAGAGGGAGTACAGAGAAGGTTCACCAGATTGATCCCTGGGATGGCAGGACTTTCATATGAAGAAACACTGGATAGACTGGGCTTGTACTCGCTGGAATTGAGAAGACTGAAGGGGGATCTTATAGAAACATATAAAATTCTTAAGGGGTTGGAGAGGCTTGATGCGGGAAGATTGTTCCCGATGTTGGGGGAAGTCCAGAACCAGGGGTCACAGCTTAAGGATAAGGGGGAAGTCTTTTAGGACCGAAATGAGAAAACATTTCTTCACACAGAGAGTGGTGAGTCTGTGGAATTCTCTGCCACAGAAGGTAGTTGAGGCCAGTTCATTGGCTATATTTAAGAGGGAGGTTAGATGTGGCCCTTGTGGTTAAAGGGATCAGGGGGTATGGAGAGAAGGCAGGTACAGGTTACTGAGCTGGATGATCAGCCATGATCATATTGAATGGCGGTGCAGGCTCGAAGGGCCGAATGGCCTACTCCTGCACCTATTTTCTATGTTTCTATGTCATTGTACCTGCCTGCTTCACCACCCTCAGAAAACATTGCCCCTCACATTCCCATTGAACCTGACCCCCCCCCCCCCCATCCCAGTAACTGTGTGTTTGTGTTGTCATTTGTGAGCGGGGCACCAAGGCACATTCCTTGAATGTGCACATACTTGGCCAATAAACTTATTCATTCATCAACTTATTCATTCATTCATGAAAAGGTGAGGCTAAAGGTGAAAGGAGTCAGAAAGGGGGTCAGGTGAGGAGAGTAGTGAAATGTGAAGCTGCAGGGAGGGGTATGGATACGAGAGTCAGTCTGAAGAAGGTTCTCGGCTCAAAACATCATCTATTCCTTTTCTCCACAGAAGCTGCCTGACCCGCTGAGTTACTCCAGCACTCTGTGAGACGTCACCTATCCATGTTCTCCACATATGCTGCCTGACCCGCTGAGTTACTCCAGCACTCTGTGAAACGTCACCTATCAATGTTCTCCACAGATGCTGCCTGACCCGCTGAGTTGCTCCAGCTTATTGCGTCTACACTCTTGTTTAAGACCACCACACCCTGGGGAAAAGGCCTGTGACCATCCACAATAACAACGCCCCTCTTGGTTTTATACACCTCAACAAGAATCCCCCTCATCCCCAGAGTAGGGATCTGTGGAATTCTCTGACGCAGAAGGCAGTGGAGGCCAATTCTCTGAATGCATTCAAGAGAGAGCTAGATAGAGCTCTTAAGGATAGTGGAGTCAGGGGGTATGGGGAGAAGGCAGGTACGGGGTACTGATTGAGAATGATCAGCCATGATCACATTGAATGGTGGTGCGTACAGGCTCGTACATTCTCAATCAGTACCAGGTATAATCGAATTTAAAACGTCTAATCGAATTTATAATGTAGGTACCATCGCGTACTATGAGTTCATACATGTATTTGTTTTGTTAAAATTTAAATAATTTTTAATTTTTAAAAAAAAAAAATCAGTACCCCGTTCCTGCCTTCTCCCCATAACCCCTGACTCCGCTATCCTTTTTTAATTTTTTTTATTTTATTTAAATTTTAACAAAACATATACATGTATGAACTCATAGTACGCGATGGTACCTACATTATAAATTCGATTAGACATTTTAAATTCGATTATACCTGTATTGTTCTGTATTATCTCCCCACCCACAACCCCCCTCCCCCCAGTTAGAAAAAAGAGGAAAAAGGAGAAGAAGAAAGATAAAGAAATTAAAAAATTAAAAAAGGAAAGAAAGAAAGAAAGAAAGAAGAAAGAAAGAAACCTGGAGACAAGAAGGAAACACTTCCGGCTAATTTCTTATTAAATTCTTTTTAGGGGTATCAAAACAATCCTAAAATTAAATATTTCCAATTCTTAATCCTAGTTTTAAAGTGAATGGGTTCCAAAGTTTCAAAAATAAATCATATTTATCTCTCAGATTATAAGTAGCTTTTTCTAATGGGATACAACTACGCATTTCTGTAAACCATCTTGCAATTCTTATTTCATTGTGATCTTTCCAAGTGACCGCCACACATTTTTTTGCTATTGCTATTGCTATTTTGAGAAATCTTTCCTGATATTTGTCTAAAATTAACCTTGGTAATATTCCTTTAGTATCTCCCAGTAAAAACAACCTTGAATCCAATGGTATGGTCTTATTCATCAATTGTTCCAAAAAGTTTTTTAGGGCTTTCCAAAAAGGAGTTACCTTCGGACATGCCCATGTGGAGTGTAAAAAAGTACCCACATCCTGGTTGCATCTAAAACAAATTCCAGGTAAATTTGGATTTAAATTGTTTAATTTTTTCGGAGTTAAATGTAATTGATGTAAAAAATTATATTGTACTATATCTCACATTAATAGTATTTTTCATACTTTCTAAACATAATCTTTCCCAACTTGGTTCATCAATGCTAATATTCAGATCTGTTTCCCATCTTTGTCTTGATTTTTGAATTCCTATCTTTGGACTAGATTTTTGTAATAATTTATACATTGAAGATATAATTTTTTTAGTTCCATTGCCCTGAATCAGGGATTCAATTCCTTTAGTTTGAAATAGAAACATTGAATTACCTAACTTTTCCCTTAAAAAAGATTGTAGTTGATAATAGAAAAAAATACTATTCCCTGGGATTTGATATTTGTTTCTCAATTGAGAAAATGTCAAAAAATTATTTCCTTCATAGCAATCTCCTATATGTTTAATACCCTTCTGTTCCCAGACTTGTAATATTTGATTATTCCAAGCAAACGGCAGTAGTCTATTTTTTACTAATGGAGTTTTAGCTGTTAGAAAGAATCTTTTATCATTAGCTTTAACTGTTTTCAACAATATATTAAATAAATGTGTTAGCAAAGGTGACTCTTGATCTTTAACTAATAGCTTCGCTTCCCATTTATAGATAAATTCTTCTGGGCATAGTTCTTTTATTTTATCCATCTCAATTTTAACCCATGCTGTTTTTCCACCCTCTTGATAAAAGGATGAAATAAAACTCATTTGTGCTGCCAAATAGTAATTTTTAAAATTTGATAATTGCAATCCACTTAATTCAAATTTCCATGTTAATTTTTCCATAGACACTTTTGGCATTTTACATTTCCAAACAAAATTTCTCACAATTTTATTCAATTCTTGAAAAAAATTATTTGGTAAAGGTATAGGCAGTGTTTGGAATAAATATTGTATCCTCGGAAAAATATTCATCTTAATACAGTTCACTCTCCCTAGCAATGTAATTGGAAGATTCATTCATTTCTTCAAGTCCTCATCTATTTTTTTAATTAGTGGTTTATAATTTAGTTTATACAGATTATTTAACTTATTATCTACTTTAACCCCTAGATACCATGCCTTCTTTTTGCCATTTAAACTGACTTTCGCTTTTACATTGATCATAATTACCTTCAAAAAGAGGCATTATTTCAGTTTTATCTTTATTAATTTTGTATCCTGATACTTTCCCATATTCTTCCAGTCTGAAATATAATTTTCTTAAGGATTCCAATGGTCTAGTAAGACAAATTAAAACATCATCTGCAAATAAAGTAATTTTGTGATTTTCCTGATTAACTTTAAATCCTTCAATGTCTAAATCTGATCTTATTAGTTCTGCCAGAGGTTCAATAACCAATACAAATAAAGCTGGTGACAAGGGACATCCCTGTCTACTAGATCTTTCCAAATTAAATGATTGAGAAGATTGGCCATTTGTCACCACTTTGGCTTTAGGTTGTTCATAAAGGGCTTTTACCCAGTTAATGAAACCATTTCCCAATCCATACTTTTCTAATACTTTAAATAAAAAATCCCATTCTAACCTGTCAAACGCCTTTTCAGCATCTAAAGCAACTGCTACACTTCATTCCTTTCTTTTCTGTGCTAAATGTAAAATACTTATAAATCTTGCTACATTATCAGATAATCTTTTTTTGACAAATCCAGTTTGGTCCTCTTTAAACAGCTTAGGTAAAAATTCTGCCAATCTCCTTGCCAAAAGCTTAGCAACTATTTTATAATCTGCATTCAACAATGATATTGGTCTATAAGAAGATGCTTTTAAAGGGTCTTTCCCTTTTTTTGGAATTACGATTATAATTGCCATTGAGAAGGATTCTGGTAATGTAGAAGTTTTTTCCACTTGATGTATCACTTCCATAAATACTGGTACCAAACAAATCTTAATTTTTTTATAGAACTCAGGCGGGAAACCATCTTCCCCTGGTGATTTATTACTTGGTAAAGAATGTAATACTTCCTCCACTTCTCTCAAAGTAAAGGAGGCATTTAGTCCCATCTGCTCCTCATTAGAGATTGTTGGTAATTGTATCTTGGATAAAAAATTATTTATCTTAAATTCATCCTTTTCAGATTCAGAATGATACAGATTAGTGTAGAATTGCTTAAATACCTCATTGATTTCTCTAGGTTTATAAGTAATAATGTTTTGATCTGTTCTAATTGAATTTATTGTTCTTAATATTTGTTCTTCTTTCAGTTGCCATGCCAATACCTTGTGCGCTCTTGCTCCTAATTCATAATATCTTTGGTTAGTTCGTAATATTAGTTTTTCTGTTCTGTAAGTATGTAAAGTATTGTATTGAAATTTTTTATTTGCAAGTTGTATTTTTTTTGTATCTGAAGAAGCTTTATGTTAGTCTTTTTCTAGTACGGTGATTTCTTTTTCTAATCTTTCAGATTCCTTCCTATAGTTTTTCTTTATCTTAGACGAGTAGCTTATAATTTGGCCTCTCAAATAAGCCTTCATTGCATCCCATACAATAAATTTATCATTAACTGAATTTAAATTTGTTTCCAAAAATAATCCAATTTGTCCTCGAATAAAATCACAAAAGTCTTGCCTTTTCAATAGTAAAGAGTTGAGTCTCCATCTATATACTGACTGTTCTTTATCTGGCATCGTAATTTTCATTAATAATGGTGAATGATCAGATAACAATCTAGCCTTATAATCTATTTGTATTATTCTACCCCTTAATTGAGCTGAAATCTAAAATAGATCTATTCTAGAATATGTATCATGTCTATTGGAATAAAAGGACGGTGGCGGTGACTGAAACACAATCCGGTATGACGAGAGAAATGAAAAGGAGAGTCCGCAAGATCTACCTGGTTGAATAACTTGAGTAATACATTGTGCTATTATTTGCATTGCTTTTCATCAGCTTCGTGAGTTAATACAAGGCTGTTCTTAATAAACAAAACATAGCCTTCTTATTAAGGAATTAATGTAAGTCGGTGATCAATTTCTCAGGACGTAGATGTCGCGGCACGAACAGCATTTATTGCACATCACTAATTGCCCTCTGAGTAGATCGCTCGGCCATTTCCAAGGACATTTGATCTTCAACCGAGTTGGATCTTTAACAAAATAAGAGTGTTGCGCTCATCTTTTTTCAGACAGTTTATTTTTTTCAAGTATTCGAGGCGATTAACTGTATTTAAGGTGCGGAAAAATAATTTACATTGTGTCCCTGGAATGTGCCACTGGATTCCTCGTTCGATAATTAAATCGGTGCCTCGCCACCGCACCCCAACCTCTAGTTGATGCCTCGAGTTCTTATTTCTTGGTCCTCCAAAATATTCCAAATGGAATTTAAACTGGAGGTGGCGGAGTATGGACTTAAGCAAGAAGGGCTTCTTGGAGACGAAGAGCTGACATAAATTTAGTTGCCTAATATGTAATTTAGTAGCCTAATATGCAAACCGCCGGGGATTTAAAAAAATTACAACAATAGAAGTCTCGGATACAATAATTACCTTGGCTCCGATCTGGTTGCCACATCGGCCGGCTTGTATGTGCACGATCTCCCGCATGGGAAATGTGTTAATTTGAGTTTAGGGAAGGAACGAATGTAAGAAAGAGAGAAAGAAAGACGGAAGCCGGACTGTCCCGCTGGTTTGCAGAGTGACCGCGCCGCTCTCAGCAGTTCACCAGTTCCTGTGGGATTGCGGCCCTTCAGTTAATAACCATGTCCAAAACCGGGATTATTCCCGTCACGATCTCACACACCTTTATAAGATCACCCCTCATCCTCCTGCGCTCCAAGGAATAAGGTCCTAGTCTGCCCAATCTCTCCCTACAGTGAGGCCCTCAGACCCTGGCAACGTCCTCATAAGTATCTCTACATCCTTTCCAATGTATCCACATTCTTCAAACAGCAGAGTGAACAAAACTGAACACATTAGTCCACACTGGACATCCTTAATATGAAATGATGCAGGGCTTACCCAAATATAGATGCACCTGAAGACTGGAGCGCGAGAGCCGAGTGAACTGATGTGGATTAAAATATGTTTTAATAATATTATTTCCATCCTGATCCCGGGCTGTGAACGGAGATGCGGGCGGCGGGTTCCAATGCCCAACAGGTGCAACGCCTTCTCAGTTACATCTCCTTAGCGCTGGTCCCTGTCCCTTTCTGTCCCGCCTTACACAATCCCAGGGCAATCTCTCCCCTTTCGTCTATATTCAGGCCGGTTTAATGTCTAACTGACCCCTCCCTCGAGTGATTAGTTGGAAGTGGCCAGGACTCCTTCACACTGAACACTTGCAGCCAAATAAGGTCATTGCCCGAGACGGCAGCGCGCGCAGTGGGAAACACTGAACCAGGAAGTGGCGGAGTTACAATGGCTGCGAAAGACTCGGTCGAGAGTTGGACCGAGGAGGCAGTTTGTCCCATCTGCCTGGATTTCTTCACCGATCCGGTTATACTGGAGTGCGGGCACAACTTCTGCCGCTCCTGTATCACACAGAGTTGGGACAGGGAGGAGACAAACTCCTGCCCGGAATGTAGAGAGGAGTTTACAGACCGCACCCTCAAAGTAAATCGGGCCTTAGTTAGACTGGCTGAGAAAGCTCGAACACTGAGCCTGAATCGGGAAATATTTCCAGAGAAGGAAAGTAAACTTCACTGCGAGGAACATCAGGAAGAACTGAAGCTGTTTTGTGAAACTGACAAGAAGCTGATCTGCCTGGTTTGTCGTGATTCGCGGGAACACAAGTCTCACAGCTTTATGCCGGTTAAAGAAGCTGTTCAAATATGCAAGGTAAAAGCAAACCGATTTTAAACGCATCATTTTATTTCCATCTTTATTGTTCAACCATTTAATTTTCTGATTCCCAAACACAATTCCAGGATCAGGTGAAAACTTCCATCCAGTCTCTCACAAAATATAAATCAGAGATCCAGCAAATGGAGCAGCAACAGATAGAGAAGATTTCTGGAGTTCTGGTGAGGCTTTTAAGTTTCGATTTCCTGATCTTGTGCAGGTTTTATCCCTGTGACGTGTGTAATAACAGGGCAGCGCAGTGACACATGTAGTGCTGCTGTCTCCTAGTTCTGGTGAGCGGGTTCGATCCAGACCTCGGGCGCTGCCCGTGTGGTTCACGCCTTCTCCCTGTGACCGCGTCGAATTCCTTCCACGTCCCCAATACACGCTGGTTCAATGGTCAATCGGGGACTGTAAAATTATCCCTGGGAAAGTGGGTGGTGGACGGATAAATAGGAATTAAAGGGCAGATGAAAAGGAAAGCAGGGTATTGTATTGAGGGGTAGAGGATTAATGGGTAATAAGATTACCCTCTCGACATTTCAGAAGCATTTAGACAAACTATTGAATTGTCAAAGCAAATAAAAATGCACAGGACAAATGTTACGGTCAAGGTCGTGAGAATACACAATCAGTGACATGAAATATTGATCTTCCCCTTTCATTTCACAGGAACAGTCACACAACCTTCAGTCCAAGATCACATCCCAGTTTGCTGAACTGCACCAGATTCTCACTGGGAAAGAGCAGCGCGTACTGGCAGATATCCGGGAGGAAGAGAAGAAGATTCTAAATACAATGGAGAAAAAACTTGAAGAGATTGAAGAGAATTTAAATTCCATTGAGGAGGATCTCTTAAAGTTGCAGCAACAGATGGATCAAAAGGACAGTGTGGTGTTTCTGAAGGTGAGAGGTGACACTCCAGTTTGGCGAAGTGAAAGTGCACAGTCACAAAATGGTGGGGGATATTTCTGAGATAAATGCTGCATTTGCCACTAATTGAGAACTGGGTAAATGCTCTGTCTGTTCCAGAGCTGTGCTGCTGTTGTTCCCAAACTAAATGGCCTCCCGTATAATCTGCGGGATCTCGGCACTGCCTGCAGTCTCCTTGGGATGAGTTACTGTGATCCTGTCACTGAGATAGCGAATGTTTGATATTTCCCTGAAAAGATGGGAAATCTCCAGGAAATCAAAAGATCACGTGGAAAGTTTGTCCTATGTTCCCCTTTAGTGGGAAAGTATTACGCGGCGTTAAACCGATCTGTTGAAGGCTTGCTCTCGGATACACTTCATCAAGTCCTGTGATTTACCCACCTTAACATGCCTTGAGGTCGCCAGCACTTAAGGGGACCTATCCTATCCTATCCTAATTATCCCTTTGCTCTTAAAGGAACCTATTATCCCCCTAGTTATTATTTTGCTGTTAATACACTTGTAGGATCTCTCGGGCAATATCCAATATTTGTCTCTGTGACGATGACAATAAATGCTGGGCAATGGAACATTTCTGGGGCTTGTTGTGATTTGTGTGAAACTCCTGTTGTCGGGATGTGGATGTCCCGTCTCAGTCTGCTCAGATTTGTGTTTTATTTCTTGCAGGATGAAGCTGGGAGGAAGAGGAGGTAGGTCTGCACCTGAGCTGGAATGGAACCAATGTCCTAGGGGGAGTGTTTGCTAGTGCTGTCGGGGAGGATTTAAACTAATGTGGCAGGGGGGATGGGAGCAGGAGCAGAGAGACAGAGGGGTGTAAAATTAGGGTAGAAGCAACAGGTAGCAAGGTGAAAAGTAAAAGTGGCAGGCAGACAAATCCAGGGCAAAAATCAAAAAGGGCCACTTTTCAACATAATTGTATAAGGGGTAAGAGAGTTGTAAAAACAAGCCTGAAGGCTTTGTGTCTCAATGCAAGGAGTATACGTAATAAGGTGGATGAATTAAATGTGGAGATAGTTATTAATGATTATGATATAGTTGGGATTACGGAGACATGGCTCCAGGGTGACCAAGGCTGGGAGCTCAAAATCCAGGGATATTCTATATTCAGGCGGGATAGACAGAAAGGAAAAGGAGGTGGGGTAGCATTACTGGTTAGAGAGGAGATTAAAGCAGTGGAAAGGAAGGACATTAGCTTGGAGGAAGTGGAATCGATATGGGTAGAGCTGCGAAACACCAAGGGGCAGAAAACGCTAGTGGGAGTTGTGTACAGGCCACCTAACAGCAGTAGTGAGGTTGGGGATGGCATCAAGCAGGAAATTAGAAATGCGTGCACTAAAGGTGCAGCAGTTATAATAGGTGACTTCAATCTACATATAGATTGGGTGAACCAAACTGGCAGGGGTGCTGAGGAAGAGGATTTCTTGGAATGTTTGAGAGATGGTTTTCTAAACCAACATGTCGAGGAACCAACGAGAGAACAGGCCATTCTAGACTGGGTATTGAGTAATGAGGAAGGGTTAGTTAGCAGTCTTGTTGTGCGAGGCCCCTTGGGCAAGAGTGATCATAATATGGTAGAGTTCTTCATTAGGATGGAGAGTGACAAAGTCAATACAGAAACAAGTGTTCTGAACTTAAAAAAAGGTAACTTTGAGGGTATGAGGCGTGAATTGTCCAAGATAGACTGGCGATTGGTGCTGAAAGGGTTGACGGTGGACATGCAATGGAAGGCATTTAAAGGTCGCATGGATGAACTACAACAAGTGTTCATCCCAGTTTGGCAAAAGAACAAACCAGGAAAGGTAGTGCATCCGTGGCTAACAAGGGAAATCAAGGATAGTATTAAAACAAAAGATGAAGCATACAGATTAGCCAGAAAAAGTAGCATACCAGAGGACTGGGAGAAATTTAGAGTCCAGCAGAGGAGGACAAAGGGCTTAATTAGGAAAGGAAATATAGATTATGAGGGAAAACTGGCAAGGAACATAAAAACTGACTGCAAAAGCTTTTATAGATATGTCAAGAGAAAAAGATTAGTTAAGACAAATGTAGGTCCCTTGCAGTCAAAAACAGGTGAATTGATCATAGGGAACAAGGAGATGGCAGACCAATTGAACAAATACTTTGGTTCTGTCTTCACTAAGGAAGACATAAACCGTCTGCCGGAAATAGCGGGGGACCGGGAGTCTAATGAGATGGAGGAACTGAGGGAAATCCAGGTTAGTCGGGAAGTGGTGTTAGGTAATTAAATGGATTAAAGGCAGATAAATCCCCAGGGCCAGATAGGCTGCATCCCAGAGTGCTTAAGGAAGTAGCCTCAGAAATAGTGGATGCATTAGTGATAATTTTTCAAAACTCTTTAGATTCTGGAGTAGTTCCTGAGGACTGGAGGGTAGCTAATGTACCCCTACTTTTTAAAAAGGGAGGGAGAGAGAAAACGGGGAATTATAGACCAGTTAGCCTAACATCGGTAGTGGGGAAAATGCTAGAGTCAGTTATTAAAGATGTGATAGCATCACATTTGGAAAGTGGTGAAATCATCGGACAAAGTCAGCATGGATTTACCAAAGGCAAATCATGACTGACGAATCTTATAGAATTTTTCGAGGATGTAACTAGTAGAGTGGATAAGGGAGAACCAGTCGATGTGTTATATCTGGACTTTCAGAAGGCCTTCGACAAGGTCCCACATAGGAGATTGGTGTACAAACTTAAAGCACACGGTATTGAGGGTTCAGTGTTGAGGTGGATAGAAAATTGGTTGGCGGACAGGAAGCAAAGAGTAGGAATAAACGGGTCCTTTTCGGAATGGCAGGCAGTGACTAGTGGGGTACCGCAAGGCTCAGTGCTGGGATCCCAGTTATTTACGGTGTATATTAATGATTTGGACGAGGGAATTGAATGCAACATCTCTAAGTTTGCGGATGACACGAAGCTGGGTGGCAGTGTTAGCTGCGAGGAGGATGCTATGAGGCTGCAGAGTGACTTGGATAGATTAGGCGAGTGGGCAAATGCATGGCAGATGCAATATAATGTGGATAAATGTGAGGTTATCCACTTTGGCGGCAAGAACAGGAAAGCAGAGTATTACCTGAATGGTGACCGATTGGGAGAAGGGGAGATGCAACGTGACCTGGGTGTCATGATGCACCAGTTATTGAAAGCAAGCATGCAGATGCAGCAGGCAGTGAAGAAAGCGAATGGTATGTTGGCATTCATAGCAAGAGGATTTGAGTTTAGGAGCAGGGAGGTTCTGTTGCAGTTGTACAGGGCCTTGGTGAGACCGCACCTGGAGTATTGTATGCAGTTTTGGTCTCCTAACCTGAGGAAAGACGTTCTTGCCTTAGAGGGAGTACAGAGAAGGTTCACCAGATTGATCCCTGGGAAGGCGGGACTTTCATATGAGGAAAGACTGGATAGACTGGGCTTGTATTCGCTGGAATTTAGAAGACTGAGGGGGGATCTTACAGAAACATTCAAAATTCTTAAGGGGTTGGAGAGGCTAGATGCGGGAAGATTGTTCCCGATGTTGGGGGAGTCCAGAACCAGGGGTCATGGCTTAAGGATAAGGGGGAAGTCTTTTAGGACTGAGATGAAAAAACATTTCTTCACACAGAGTGGTGAGTCTGTGGAATTCTCTGCCACAGAAGGTAGTTGAGGCCAGTTCATTGGCTATATTTAAGAGGGAGTTAGATGTGGCCCTTTTTGCTAAAGTGATCAGGGGGTATGGAGAGAAGGCAGGTACGGGCTACTGAGCTGGATGATCAGCCATGATCATATTGAATGGCGGTGCAGGCTCGAAGGGCCGAATGGCCTACTCCTGCACCTATTTTCTATGTTTCTATGTTTCTATGACAGGCTCTTGACTGAAATACTGCATGTTTGTGTGTATCAGCTCAAAGAAATTGTTGAGGCTCAGTTTATCACCAGCTGCTAAATACTTGCAGGGTTAGTGATGAAGATAAAGCACTCACAGTGACAGACGTTGCCTTGCCGATTGAAAAATTCGATCACCACTTTTTGATGAACACGCTGTGGAGAGAAACATCTGTCATTAAGCGAGGTAAAACATGTCCAGTTTCCTCTCTTCTTGTTTATAACGCCTTTTAGTAACACAGATGCAAACATTGCCGATAGGAATTGTATTCGCCTCTAACACCTCCTATGGCAGCTAGCTCTCTGCCACCCAGTGCCTGAAAACGTTGCCGTTCAAGAACATTTTAGACTTTCCCTTCAGAACTTAAACCGATGCCCTCGAAGTTTAGAAGACTGCATCTCCCATTCCTCAGTCTGTTGACCCAGTTCATTTTGACCAGTTTAATCTTAGACAACCTTCTTCACTCTCCATGATGTCTCATGAATATTAGTCTCATCCACAAACCTGCTAGACATGCCACCCACATACACGTCATTTATCTAATCATTTGTTTAAATAGGGACCAACAGTGGACTCAGCATTGAGCATTGTGGTACACCACTTGCGACAGGCCTCCAGTCTGAAAAACAACTCTGCCTCCCACCTTCCGGCCACATGTTTACCCATTCGCTATCTACCCTGGATTCCATACGTTCCATCCTTCCTGATCAGCCGACGACAGAGGTTGCTGCTGTCAAATTGCTAATCATACCTCCTACATTCACATCCAAGCCTTAGAAATATAACATAAACAGCAGTGAACATCCGAGATGTTCTGCCCCAGGAGGTAGTGATAGGTCAGATTATTGGCAATAGGCAAAGTGAACACAGATGGATATTTGAAGGATCGAGAAATTGGCAGTTATGGAGAACTCACATAGAACAGGAATTGGTGCCATCTTAGATCAGTCAGGATCACATTGAATGGCGGAGCCGGTCTGAGGAGTGGAGGCTACTCCTCCTGCTATTTTCTTGTGATCTTTAGTTTTTTCATACCTACAGCATGATAATCCTTACACAGAGTTGAATGCGGCAAAGATTGACAATACCTGTCTCTGGGACACTGATTTTGCTGTGCGCGGTGAGATTGAGTGGACTAGGCCTGTTTACTCGAGAGTTCAGGTGTATTAGAGGAGATCTCAGTGAAACACAGAGTTTTTACAGGGCTCAGTGGGCTGGATGCAGGGAGGATGGTTCCCCTGTCTGAGGGATCTCTAGAGAGCTGGCACCCTCTCAGAATGTGGGCTACACCATGCAGGACAGAGATAAGGAGACATTACTGCACGCAGAGATTGGGGAACGACCCTGCACCAGTGGCTGTGGAGACTCAGTCATTCAGTGCTCTTGGACCTGAGAGCCATGGTTGTACATTACAGAGTCCGGCCCTGACCATTTTTTCCCCAGCTACACTAATCTATTTGCCCACATTACATCGGCATTCTTCTGCACCTCACCTACTTAAGTGCCTCAAATATAGTGATGATATCTCATTCCACCCCCTGCTCTATAACATGTTCCAGATATCACCCGCTCTCAGTGTAAATCTTGTTTGTTTGTTCCTGAACTACAGCCAAAACGGTACACGATAGCGTGACGATTTTAAACCCACCTTACTCAGCGTCATCCTTTTGGTGCTAATGGAAGAAGTTTCATTGAAATCGGTGTTATATTTTTAAAGTTATTCGCATTTTCATGTTTAAATCTATCTCCTAGGGAGGGAGGGGGGAGGTGGGAGGGAGGGAGGAGGAGGGAAGAAAAAAGTGGGGTTGAGGGGGATGGAATGGGGGGACGGGGAGAGGGAGGGAGGAGAGGGTGCTGTACCAATGCAGGAGAGGTTTGGGCCCATCGGGTCCACTTGTTCCAGTAAAACCTAAATCTCAGATCCACTTTCAAATTCCTTGCTTTCTATATAAACCAGCACTCTCGTGAATTGATTTCCCTGCATCCGAATAAGGTTTAGATAATTACCCTGCATCCTGCTGCAGACTTTGACAACCTTCCCCACGATCCACAATTTTTGCTTCCTCCACAAACTTACTAATTACACCTCCCACATTCACATCGAAGCCATGGACATATAACATAAACAGCAAAGGTTGCAGCGCCGATCTCTGCTACACACCACAAGCCACAGACCTCCAAGCAGAAAAATCATCCTTCTACCGATACCTTCTACCTCCAACCACCAAGCCACTTGTGGATCCATTTCACCAGCTCGCCTTGGATCCCACCTGCCTTCGCTTTCTGGACCAGCCCTGCACGCGGAACATTGTCAAGTCCCTCAGTGAAGTTCATATATTGGTTTACAATGAGATCAGTGTGTTAGTTGTACACACCCTTCAAATCCACCCGTGAATCCGCTCTCTTTCAATGACCCCACAACCACAAGTCTCCACCCATTCTGTCCAACACCCGAACATTCAACCTCTGCTTCCTTCCATGGTCCAAGCCACCCCTCCCTCTCTCTCACCCTCCACTCATAGAAACAGGGGCAGGTCATCTGGCCCCTCGTGTCTGCCCCCTTTCACTGTGATCATGACGACCCCACCACCCACCTCTACCTCCTCTTTAACAACCTCAAATTACCGCTAACCTCAATATCCTCTTGCTCCGATCTGCCTCCATATGTGAGTAGCCCCCCCCCACCCTCCATTCGTTTCTCCTTCACCACCGCAATCTCGCAATCCTCCTCACTCGTCCTCCCCGTCCACCCTCCCCCACCTCACGAAATTCCCCTCCATCCCTGGATTAATAACTCCTGGGGAGATGTCTGTTGTCCCCCCGATGTGGTCGTGGGTGAAACCCCGGGCAGGGTTTCAGTTGTCCGCCCGCCTGTGCCTGAGGCCGAGCGGCCTCTCCCCCGGTCCCGGGGCCGCGCTGCCCGAGTCTCCCCCCGACCCCCCCCCCCCCCCCCCCCCCCCCCCCCCCCCCGGGGACTCTCTGATTCTCTGCTTCTCCCCCCAGTCTCCGTCACCCTGGATGTGGAAACAACGCATGCGCAGCTCGAGGTGTCTGAGGATCGGAAGAGGGTGAGACCGACCGGGATAGAGAGGAGTCTCCCTGACACCGGGAAGAGGTTTACAGACAGTCTGTGTGTGCTGGGATCGGAGGGGTTCACATCGGGGAGACATTACTGGGAGGTGGAGGTGGCGGGGAGTGAGGGCTGGAGTCTGGGAGTCGCCGCAGAGTCTGTGGAGAGGAAGGGATGGGTCACACTGACCCCGGAGACTGGAGTCTGGAGCATCTGGCGGATGGGTGACCAGTTTGATGCAGTCACCTCCCCTCGATCCCGTCTCCCCGCCCGTCCCATCCCAGGGAGGGTGGGAGTTTATCTCAGTTACGAGTCCGGGACAGTTTCATTTTACGACGCGGCCACCAAGTCCCATCTCCACACCTTCACTGGGAATAAATTCACGGAGAAACTTTATCCTTTCTTCGGGACTTGGGATGTAGACAAGTGGCTGAGAATCTGCTCCGGTTCCGCTCCGGGTGTGTAAAAGGGTCGGGTCCCGGGACCGGCGTCAGGAGCGGGGCTCAGGGGCTGTGGGGCAGAAACCCGGTGGACAACAGGTCGGCGCTGAACGGCTCCCATTGAATCCCCAAACTGCAACACACGACCTCCCACCTTCCATCCTCAATACACTGACTGATGAAGGCCAATGTGCCAAAAGCCTTTTTGACCGCCTTATCCACCTGCGACTCGACCTTCAAGGAACCATGCCCCTGAACTCCTAGATCCCTCTGCTCTACAACACTCCCCAGAGGACGACCGTTCACTGTGTGGGTCCCGCCCTTGTTCCACGTCACAAAATGCAACACCTCATTACAACATCGGGGGCTCCAGTCTGCGACCCGCCGGCGCGCACATCACCCGCTGTGGCTCCGCTCACGTTTGTAACTCTTCACCTTTAACTTGACCTTTAATAAAGTCTTTAAAAAATAACCCGCGTTTGAGTTCTCTCCGCGTCCCCGCGTCACGGTACAGAGATTTCTTCAAACGGCAGACACGAGGATCCGTGGATACCAGTTGTACAAAAGGAAAAATACACACAGAGTGCTGGAGTAACTCATCGGGTCGGGCAGCATCTCTGGATAACATGGATAGGTGACGTTTCACAGAGTGCTGGAGTAACTCAGCGGGTCGGGCAGCATCTGTGGAGAACATGGATAGGTGACGTTTCACAGAGTGCTGGAGTAACTCAGCGGGTCAGGCAGCATCTCTGGAGAACATGGATAGGTGACGTTTCACAGAGTGCTGGAGTAACCCAGCGGGTCAGGCAGCATCTGTGGAGAACATGGATAGGTGATGTTTCACAGAGTGCTGGAGTAACCCAGCGGGTCAGGCAGCATCTGTGGAGAACATGGATAGTTGACGTTTCACAGAGTGCTGGAGTAACTCAGCGGGTCAGGCAGCATCTGTGGAGAACATGGATAGGTGACGTTTCGGGTCGGGACGCATCTTCAGACTGAAAGGTGTGGGGTCTTCACTAAGGAAGATACAAGCAGATGTTCTAGTGACCAGAGATCCTAGAGTGACAGAGGAACTGGAGGAAATCCACATTAGGCAGGAAAAAGTTTTGGGTAGACTGATGGGACTGAAGGCTGATAAATCCCCATGGCCTGGTGGTCTGCATCCCAGGGTGCTTAAGGAGGTGGCTCTAGAAATTGGGGACGCATTACTGATTATTTTCCAATGTTCTATAGATCCTGTGGATTGGAGGGTAGCTAATGTTATCCCACTTTTCAAGAAAGGAGGGAGAGAGAAAATGGAAATTAAAGACCAGTTAGTCTGACATCAGTGGTGGGGAAGATGCTGGAGTGAATTATAACAGACGAAATTGCGGAGCGTTTGGATCGCAGTAACAGGATCGTTCCGAGTCAGCGTGGATTTACGAAGGGGAAATCGTGCTTGGCTAATCTACTGGATTTTTTTTTCTACGTGTGTTTGTTTGTGCGTATGTGTGACTGGGGGATTGTGGGAGGGGACGGTGCGGAGGGAGGGTGTGTGTCAATGTTAACTCTCTCTCTCTCTCTCTCGTTCTCTCTCCCTCCCCATGTACAGGGATTCTCTCCCCCTCGCAGTGGACTGATCTCTACCCCGGGCAAGACTGCTCCCCTTCCCCTCGTACAGACCCGCCCCACCTCCCCTTCCCTCTCTCCCCATCCCTCTCTCTCCCCCCTCTCTCTCTCCCCTCACCCTCTCTCTCCCCCCTCTCTTTCTCCCCCCTCTCTCTCACCCTCCCTCTCTCTCCCCCCTCTCTCCCCCCTCTCTCTTCCCCTCTCCCTCCCCCTCTCTCTCCCCCTCTCTCTCCCCTCTCTCTCTCTCCCCTCTCCCTCCCCCTCTCTCTCCCCCTCTCTCTTCCCCTCTCCCTCCCCCTCTCTCTCCCCCTCTCTCGCTCCCCCTCTCTCTCTCCCCCTCCCTCTCCCCCCTCTCTCAATCACTACAGATTTGTAAAAGAACAACTTTGTAAAATGTGCGGTGGGGGGGGGGGGGGGGAATAGAGGGGAGGGTGGGGGTGGGGGGCAAAAATATGTGGGTCCTCCCTTCATAAGTGAACCCCGAGATACTCTGTTGATGTTTTCAGTGCAGAGAGAGGGGTGATACCGCAGCGGTAATTTGGGGGTCAATTGGTTTAAAGGTGTTAGTGTTGAAGGAGAGGTGGGGGGAAGATTGAATCCGCTCCCCCTCACCCCTCCCCCCCTCACTCCCACCCCCCTCACCTTAACCCCCCCCTCACCCCACCCCCTCTACCCCCCTCACCCCTCCCCCCCAAACCCCATCCCCTCACCCCCCACCTCCCCTCACCCCCCACCCCCCTCCTCCCGCACCCCCACTCCTCCCCCACCCCTCACCCCAATCCCCCCTCATCCCGCTCACCCCCACTCCACCCCCCCTTACACCCACCCCCCCCCTCATTGCGAGGGGGCAAGTAGTTTCTCCCTCGGAAACGGAGGTGATATTGTTGATAATGTTTCTGTGATAATGGCATTAAAGTTTCCTTTCTGGCTGCCCCTGCCTCGTCATTCTTTACGGGCTCCCTCCCTCCCTCCCTCCCTCCCAGCGGATCACCACACGGTGGGAGTGTTGAGCACAAAGTGCCCGGGCCTGCAGTGCAGCGGATCACCACACGGTGGGAGTGTTGATCACAGTGGCCGGCCCTGCAGTGCAGCGGATCACCAAACGGTGGGAGTGTTGACCACCAAGTGGACGGGCCTGCAGTTCCACACAACATTACTCACACATGGACATGCAGAACTCATTCAGAAGTCTATTAATAGTTATAGAAATCAGTCATTTCATTCATCCCCCACCCCCGCCAAAACAAAAAACAGTAGTAAGCGTGCAGGTACAGCAGGCAGTGAAGAAAGCCAATGGCATGTTGGCCTTCATAACGAGAGGAGTTGAGTATAGGAGCAAAGAGGCCAATAGCAAGGACGTCCATTCCTCAAATTTGGAGACCAAAACTGCACACAGTACTCCAGGTGCGGTCTCACTAGGTCCCTGTACAACTGCAGAAGGACCTCTTTGCTCCAATACTCAACTCCTCTCGTTGTGAAGGCCAACGTGCCATTGATCCAACCGCAATGGCAGAGAATTAAAACTGAGATGAGGAAAAACTTTTCCACCCAGAGAGTTGTGAATTTGTGGAAACTGGATAGGTTTAAGAGAGAGTTAGATAGAGCTCTAGGGGCTAGTGGAATCAAGGGATATGGGGAGAAGGCAGGCGCAGGTTACTGATTGTGGACGGTCAGCCACGATCACAATGAATGGCGGTGCGTACAGGCTGGAAGGGCCGAATGGCCTCCTCCAGCACCTACTTTCGATGTTTCTATGTTTAGAATTCCACAAATTCACAACTCTCTGAGTGAAAAAGTTTCTCCTCACCTCAGTTTTAAACGGCCTCCCCTTTATTCTTAGACTGTGTGGCCCCTGTATGACAGTCCCGCCATTCCGGGATTAACCTGGTGAACCTACGCTGCACGCCCTCAATAGCAAGAATATCCTTCCTCAAACTAGGAGACCAAAACTGCACACAGTACTCCAGGTGCGGTCTCACTAGGGCCCTGTACAACTGCAGAAGGACCGCTTTGCTCCTAAACTCAACTCCTCTCGTTATGAAGTCTAACATTCCACCAGCGTACGACAAGGTTAGTTTGAGTGAAACAATTTCTCGTTGAGTTATTAATTTATTTAAAGGTTTCGTTTCACATCCCGCGAGTGGAGCGAATAATTAGCTGTAGGATCAGTCTGTTTATCTGTTGTTGGTGATTCTCCAGCAAGGCCGCCTGGCCCTTGGGCCTTCACGGAGTTCGTAGGGCCTGTGGAGCCTGGAAAAGTAGGCCCGGTTCAGAGCCTGGGCCTAGGTTAGTCCGTAAGTCCTCGGGAGCCTTGAAACTAGGCCGTGTTCAAGTCTAGGCTTTGTTTAAAGTTCTTTGGAGCCTGAAAACTAGGCCCAGTTCAGAGCCTGGGCCTTGGTTAGACTGTAAGTCCTTGTGAGCCTTGAAACTAGGCCGCGTCCAAGCCTAGGCCTTGTTTACCGTT
>NC_135995.1:9298272-9315160 GCF_053455715.1 Rhinoraja longicauda
TAATTATTCGCTCCACTCGCGGGATGTGAAACGAAATCTTTAAATAAATTAATAACTCAACGAGAAATTGTTTCACTCAAACTAACCTTGTTGTACGCTGGTGGAATGTTAGCCTTCTTAACGAGAGGAGTTGAGTTTAGGAGCAAAGCGGTCCTTCTGCAGTTGTACAGGGCCCTAGTGAGACTGCACCTGGAGTACTGTGTGCAGTTTTGGTCTCCTAGTTTGAGGAAAGATATTCTTGCTATTAAGGGCGTGCAGCGTAGGTTCACCAGGTTAATCCCCGGAATGGTGGGACTGTCATACAGGGGCCATACAGTCTAAGAATAAAGGGGAGGCCATTTAAAACTGAGGTGAGAAGAAACGTTTTCACTCAGAGAGTTGTGAATTTGTGGAATTCTAAACATAGAAACAGCGAAAGTAGGTGCTGGAGGAGGCCATTCGGCCCTTCCAGCCTGTACGCACCGCCATTCATTGTGATCGTGGCTGTCCGTCCACAATCAGTAACCTGCGCCTGCCTTCTCCCCATATCCCTTGATTCCACTAGCCCCTAGAGCTCTATCTAACTCTCTCTTAAACCTATCCAGGTTTCCACAAATTCACAACTCTCTGGGTGGAAAAGTTTTTCCTCATCTCAGTTTTAATTCTCTGCCATTGCGGTTGGATCAATGGCACGTTGGCCTTCATAACGAGAGGAGTTGAGTATAGGAGCAAAGAGGTCCTTCTGCAGTTGTACAGGGACCTAGTGAGACCGCACCTGGAGTACTGTGTGCAGTTTTGGTCTCCAAATTTGAGGAATGGACGTCCTTGCTATTGGCCTCTTTGCTCCTATAGTCAACTCCTCTCGTTATGAAGGTCAACATGCCATTGGCTTTCTTCACTGCCTGCTGTACCTGCACGCTTACTACTGTTTTTTGTTTTGGCGGGGGTGGGGGGGGGAGGGGGATGAATGAAATGACTGATTTCTATAACTATTAATAGACTTCTGAACGAGTTCTGCATGTCCATGTGTGAGTAATGTTGTGTGGAACTGCAGGCCCGTCCACTTGGTTGTCAACACTCCCACCGTGTGGTGATCCGCTGCACTGCTGGGCCGGCCACTGTGATCAACACTCCCACCGTGTGTTGATCCGCTGCACTGCAGGCCCGGGCACTTTGTGCTCAACACTCCCACTGTGTGGTGATCCGCTGGGAGGGAGGGAGGGAGGGAGCCCGTAAAGAATGACGAGGCAGGGGCAGCCAGAAATGAAACTTTAATGCCATTATCACAGAAACATTATCAACAATATCACCCCCGTTTCCGAGCGAGAAACTACTTGCCCCCTCGCAATGAGGGTGGGGGTGGGGGTAAGGGGGGGAGGGGTGGAGTGGGGTGAGGGGGTGAGCGGGGAGGGGGATGAGGGGGGTGAGGCGTGAGGGGTGGGGGAGGAGGGGGGGTGGGGGAGGAGGGGGATGGTGTGAGGAGGGGGGTGAGGGGGGGTGAGGGATGGGGGTGAGGGGGGGTTAAGGTGAGGGGGAGAGGGGTGTGGGGGGAGGGGGGGGTGGGAGTGAGGGGGAGGGGATTCAATCTTCCCCCCCACCTCTCCTTCAACACTAACACCTTTAAACCAATTGTCCCCCAAATTACCGCTGCGGTATCGCCCCTCTCTCTGCACTGAAAACATCAACAGAGGATCTCGGGGTTCACTTATGAAGGGAGGACCCACACGTTTTTACCCCCCACCCTCCCCTCTATTCCCACCCCCCCACCGCACATTTTACACAGTTGTTCTTTTACAAATCTGTAGTGATTGAGAGAGGGGGGAGAGAGAGGGGGAGAGAGAGGGGAGAGAGAGAGGGGGAGGGGAGGGAGAGGGGAGAGAGAGAGAGGGGAGAGAGAGAGGGGGAGAGAGAGAGAGGGGAGAGAGAGAGAGGGGAGAGAGAGAGGGGGAGGGAGAGGGGAAGAGAGGGGGGAGAGAGAGGGAGGGGGAGAGAGAGGGGGAGAAAGAGAAGGGGGGAGAGAGAGAGGGGGAGAGAGAGGGAGAGAGAGGGGGAGAGAGAGGGAGAGGGAGAGGGGAGTGAGAGAGGGGGTGAGAGAGGGGGGGGAGAGAGAGGGAGGGAGAGAGGGGGAGAGAGAGGGGGGGGAGAGAGAGGGAGGGAGAGAGATGGAAGGGGAGGTGGGGCGGGTCTGTACGAGGGGAAGGGGAGCAGTCTTGCCCGGGGTAGAGATCAGTCCACAGCGAGGGGGAGAGAATCCCTGTACATGGGGAGCGAGAGAGAACGAGAGAGAACGAGAGAGAGAGAGAGAGTTAACATTGACACACTCCCTCCCTACGCACCGTCCCCTCCCACAATCCCCCAAACACACATACGCACAAACAAACAAACACACGTAGAAAAAAATCCAGTAGATTAGCCAAGCACGATTTCCCCTTCGTAAATCCACGCTGACTCGGAACGATCCTGTTACTGCGATCCAAATGCTCCGCAATTTCGTCTTTTATAATTGACTCCAGCATCTTCCCCACCACTGATGTCAGACTAACTGGTCTATAATTTCCCGTTTTCTCTCTCCCTCCTTTCTTGAAAAGTGGGATAACATTAGCTACCCACCAATCCACAGGATCTATAGAACATTGGAAAATAATCACTATTGCGTCCACAATTTCTAGAGCCACCTCCTTAAGCACCCTGGGATGCAGACCATCAGGCCCTGGGGATTTATTAGCCTTCAGTCCCATCAGTCTACCCAAAACTTTTTCCTGCCTAATGTGGATTTCCTCCAGTTCTTATGTCACCCTAGGATCTCTGGCCACTAGAACATCTGGGAGATTGCTTGTATCTTCCTTAGTGAAGACCCCACACCTTTCAGTCTGAAGATGCGTCCCGACCCGAAACGTCACCTATCCATGTTCTCCACAGATGCTGCCTGACCCGCTGAGTTACTCCAGCACTCTGTGAAACATCAACTATCCATGTTCTCCACAGATGCTGCCTGACCCGCTGAGTTACTCCAGCACTCTGTGAAACATCACCTATCCACGTTCTCCACAGATGCTGCCTGACCCGCTGAGTTACTCCAGCACTCTGTGAAACATCACCTATCCACGTTCTCCACAGATGCTGCCTGACCCGCTGAGTTACTCCAGCACTCTGTGAAACATCACCTATCCACGTTCTCCACAGATGCTGCCTGACCCGCTGAGTTACTCCAGCACTCTGTGTGTCTTTTTCCTTTTGTAAACCCAGTATCCACGGATCCTCGCGTCTGCTGTTTGGAGAGATCTCTGTACCGTGACGCGGGGACGCGGAGAGAACTCAAACACGGGTTATTTTGTAAAAGACTTTATTAAACGTCAAGTTAAAGGTGAAGAGTTATAAACGTGAGCGGAGCCACAGCGGGTGATGTGCGCGCCGGCGGGTCGCAGACTGGAGCCCGCGATGTTGTAATGAGGTGTTGCATTTTGTGACGTGGAACAAGGGCAGGACCCACACAGTGAACGGTAGTCCTCTGGGGAGTGTCGTAGAGCAGAGGGATCTAGGAGTTCAGGGGCATGGTTCCTTGAAGGTCGAGTCGCAGGTAGATAAGGCGGTCAAAAAGGCTTTTGGCACATTGGCCTTCATCGGTCAGAGTATTGAGGATGGAAGTCGGGAGGTCGTGTTGCAGTTTGGGGATTAAATGGGAGCCGTTCAGCGCCGACCTGTTGTCCACCGGTTTCTGCCCCACAGCCCCTGAGCCCCGCTCCTGACGCCGGTCCCGGGACCCGACCCTTTTACACACCCGGAGCGGAACCGGAGCAGATTCTCAGCCAGTGACCCTCATCCCAGATCCCGAAGAAAGGATAAAGTTTCTCCGTGAATTTATTCCCAGTGAAGGTGTAGAGATGTGACTTGGTGTCCGCGTCGTAAAATGAAACTGTCCCGGACTCGTAACTGAGATAAACTCCCACCCTCCCGGGGATGGGACGGGCGGGGAGACAGGATCGAGGGGAGGTGGGTGCATCAAACTCGTCATCCCCCCGCCAGATGGTCCAGACTCCAGTCTCCGGGGACAGTGTGACCCGTCCCTTCCTCGCCACAGACTCTGCGGCGACTCCCAGTCTCCAGACCTCACTCTCCGCCACCTCCACCTCCCAGTAATGTCTCCCCGATGTGAACCCCTCCGATCCCAGCACACACGGCCAGTCTGTAAACCTCTTCCCGGTGTCACGGAGACTCCTCCAGGTCCCGGTCCATCTCACCCTCTTCCGATCCTCAGACACCTCGAGCTGCGCATGCGCTGTTTCCACATCCAGGGTGACGGAGACTGGGGGGAGAAGCAGAGAATCAGAGACTCCCCGGGGGGGGGGGGGGGGTCGGGGGGAGACTCGGGCAGCGCGGCCCCGGGACCGGGGGAGAGGCCGCTCGGCCTCGGGCACAGGCGGGCGGACAACTGAAACCCTGCCCAGGGCTTCAACACAACCACAGCGGGTGGACAACTGACATCTCCCCCGGAGTTTTTAATCCAGGGATGGAGAGGGGAATTTCGTGAGGTGGGGGAGGGTGGACGGGGAGGACGAGTGCGGAGAGTGATGAGGATTGGGAGATTGCGGTGGTGAAGGAGAAACGAAGGGAGGGGGGGGGAGGCTCCTCACATATGGAGGCAGATCGGAGCAAGAGGATATTGAGGTTAGCGGTAATTTGAGGTTGTTAAAGAGGAGGTAGTGGTGCGTGGTGGGGTCGTCATGATCACAGTGAAAGGGGGCAGACACGAGGGGCCAGATGACCTGCCCCTGTTTCTATGAGTGGAGGGTGTGAGAGAGAGGGTGGGTGGCTTGGACCATGGAAGGAAGCAGAGGTTGAATGATCGGGTGTTGGACAGAATGGGTGGAGACTTGTGGTTGTGGGGTCGTTGAAAGAGAGCGGATTCACGGGTGGATTTGATGGGTGTGTACAACTAACACACTGATCTCATTGTAAACCAATATATGAACTTCACTGAGGGACTTGACAATGTTCCGCGTGCAAGGCTGGTCCAGAAAGTGAAGGCAGGTGGGATCCAAGGCGAGCTGGTGAAATGGATCCACAATTGGTTTGGTGGTTGGAGGTAGAAGGTGTGATTACTGAGTTTGTGGAGAACGGGTATTGTTGTGGACAGCAAGGAAGTCTGTCAAAGTCTGCAGCAGGATATAGGCTAGATCACCGATACTTTATTGTCATGCAGGTATATCAATACTGGAGGACGCAGTTTTCTTTGCACAAAGAGATGTTAATAACTGGAATATTTTGCCCGAGTCGGTGGTGGAATCAGATGTCATCGCGACATTTCAGAGACATTTAGATTTTGCAATCAAAGCGTAAAATAACACGGTTCTATTTGGCCCGGAAAAAAGATGGACATGGACACGATGGGCTGAAGGGCCTGACCCTGTAATGTACAACCATGGCTCTCTGGTTCCAAGAGTACTGAAAGGCTGAGTCTTCACAGCCACCAGTGTAGGGAATTCCTAAGGCTCCCCAAACTTTGCGTGCAGCAATGAATCATTGACTCTACCTCATTGCGTGCAGCAATAACTCCAATGACTCTACCTCCGCTACATCGACGACTGCATTGGTGCTACCTCTTGCACCCATGCAGAACTCACTGGCTTCATACACTTCACCTCCAATTTCCTCCTGCCCTTAAATATACCTGGACTATCTCTGACATCTCCTTCCCGTTTCTGGACCTCACCATCTCCATCACAGGAGACAGACTAGTGACGGACATTTACTATAAACCCACTGACTCGCATAGCTATCTGGACTACACTTCTTCCCAACCGGTCCCCTGCAAAAAGTCTATCCCCTACTCCAAATTCCTCCGTCTACGCCGCATCTGCGCCCGGGATGAGGTGTTTCACACTAGGGCTTCAGGAGATGTCCTTGTTCTTCAGAAAACGGGGCTTCCCCTCCTCCATTATAGATGAGGATCTCACTAGGGTATCTTCTACATCCCGCAGCTCCGCTCTTGCTCCCCCTCCCCCCACTCGCAACAAGGACAGAATCCCCCTCGTTCTCACCTTCCACCCCACCAGCCAGCGGATCCAACATATCATCCAACAACATTTCCGTCACCTACAACGGGACCCCACCACTGGCCATATCTTCCCATCCCCTCCCCTCTCTGCGTTCCGCAGAGACCTTTCCCTCCGTAACTCCCTGGTCCACTCGTCCCTTCCTACCCAAACCACCCCCTCCCTCTTTCCTCTGCAACCGCACGAGATGCAACGCCTGTCCCTTTACCTCCCCCCTCAACTCCATCCAAGGACACAAACAGTCTTTCCTGGTGAAACAAAGGTTCACCTGCACCTCCTCCAACCTCATCTATTGCATCCGCTGCTCTAGATGTCAACTTATTTACATCGGCGAAACCAAGCGCATGCTCGGCGATCGCTTCGCTGAACACCTGCGCTCGGACCGCATTAACCAAACTGATCTCCCCGTGGCCGAGCACTTCAACTCCCCCTCCCATTCCCAGTCTGACCTTTCTGTCATGGGCCTCCTCCAGTGCCATAGTGAGGCCCACCGGAAATTGGAGGAACAGCACCTCATATTTCGCCTGGGCAGTTTGCAGCCCAGTGGTATGCAGATTGACTTCTCCAACTTTAGATCGTTCCTCTGTCCCTCCCTTCCCCTCCTCCTTCCCCGATCTCCCTCTATCTTCCTGTCTCCACCTATATCCTTCCTTTGTCCTGCCACCCTGACATCAGTCTGAAGAAGGGTCTCGACCCGAAACGTCACCCATTCCTTCTCTCACGAGATGCTGCCTGACCTGCTGAGTTACTCCAGCATTTTGTGAATAAATCGATTTGTACCAGCATCTGCAGTTATTTTCTTATAATGACTCCTTATCTCTGTCCTAAATGATCCAGCCCACATTCTGAGAGGGTGGCTGCTGGCTTCAGACCCCTCAGACAGGGGGGACAACCCCGCTACACCCAGCCCACTGAACAGTCAGATCTCCTCAAATACAACTGAACTCTCGAGTACACAGGCCGAGTCTACTCAATCTCACCCGCACAACACATATCATCACAGAAACAAGTATTGTCAATCGTTGCTGCATTCCCTCAGTGCAAAGCGTATCTTTGTTTAAGTAGAAAAAAACATGACAGGAAGAAAGTAGATACGGGAGTAGGCGCCGCCCCTCAGGCACATCCTCTGTTCAATGTGATCATGGCTGATCTAAGATGGCTCCAATTCCTCTTCAGTGTGACGTCCCCATAACCCGCAGTTTAATGATCTTTCCAATATCCAACTATTTTCCCTTCACATAGATCCAAAAATCTGGTCTGACGCCATTAATTAGGTCACACAATTCCAGATATTTACAGCCATGCTGGAGAACCAAATTCAACCCTCTGCATGGTACGCGGTCTGGATATTTGGATCTGATAGAATACAGGGCGAGTTACACAATGGAGCACAACCGTGGCCTGAAGTCAGAAGACAGCGGGTTGGTGGAGGGATGCACACTGGAGGCACTCACAAAGGGTGTGCCATAGAGCTTGATGCTCTGTCCATTGTTGGTCGTTATTTATATGGGAGCTTTGTATGAGTATGTGGGTGGCATGGTTAGTAGTTTTGTGGAGGACACTAACATTGATGGCGTCATGGACAGAGAATAAGTTTATCTGAGATGAAGAGTGATCTTAATTAGTGGGTATAATGGGCTGAAGAATGGAAGACAGAATTTTCTGAAGTCTAAAGATTGAGGGCATCAGTTTAAGGTGAGATGGTAAAATTGGGAAAGGCAGTGAAGGTCAATGTTTTCAGACGGTGAATGGTCGAGAGATAGAACGAGATGTCAGAGGCGGAGGCGGGTACAATTACTGCGTAATGCTTACATTTGTGGTGTAATCAATAAGAAGAATGGAAACTGAACAAGTTTTACCTCGTTGAATGACACAGGTTTCTCTCCACAACGTGTTCAACACAAAGTGGTGATGAATCTTTTGAATCGGCAAGGCCCCATCTGTCACTGACAATGTATTAACCGCATCACTAACCCTGCAAATATTTAACAGCTGGTTAGAATCTGACCTTCAACAATTTCGGAGCTGTTCTACAAAAACATGCACTGTTTCAATCAAGAGTGTATCCTACCTCCTTTTCCGACCAGCTGCCTCCTGAAAGAAACAAAACACAAATCTGAATAACTGGGCCAGAATATCTGCATCCCGACAACCAAAATGGCAAGCAAATTGCCACAAGATTCGTATTTACCAACTCTTATTGCGGCAGCCACACATAAAGTGGATACAGTATTTCCGTAGGGACAAAGAACACACGGAACGCACATGAAAATTATGCCATCACTGAGAGGGGGCATGTTACGGGGAAGAATGAGAAGATGGTGGGGTGTTATCTGAAGAAGATGGCAGGGAATGAAGGGGTGAAACGATTTAAGATTATCTGTGGATTTAAATGGGTGGGGCGACTAACAGTATTCCTACTTTTAGGGAGAACAAAATTCAAAGATGAAATATGGGATGGCCTTTAATAAATCCCATTAGCAATGCAGCAAAGGGAACGTGGAACTCAATCGCACAAAAGTGGCCGAAGTCAATACTGGAGATACATTGAAGGGGAAGCTGGATAAGCACAAGAGATTTGCCCCTGTTTTCCCCCATTCCCTTCAGGTCCAATTCATGGATAACAGATGACAAACGATGATGTGTGCGCCACATTCTAGATTTCAATGCTAACCCCCACAATGTGGCCATGGTTAATCTTGCCCAGGACAGAACTCCCCCTTTTTGCCCCATTCCCCTCATGTTCAATTCCTGGAAGTTTCAACAACAAAAAATGTCACTCCTTCTGGTTCAAATACTGCCAACAGTTTAAATCCCCAAATGTCTCTGGGTTGGAGAATTTCAGAGATTCACTGCCCTCTGTCCAGTCGTGGACCTTGGAGACAATGGTAAAACGACTCCTCATTCTTTTAAACTGCAAGGAATATCGATCCAACCTCGATAAGGACAGCTGATGAGACAACCCCATCATCCTGCAATGATCCCAGTGATTCACTTTTGTGTTGCCTCCATTACTGTAACATCATTTCATGGTTCACGTCATGAAATCTCTGCAAGGTGCTCTTGATGTGGGTCGGATAATTGTGACAACACCCTCGACAAGATTCTACAAGTATATTACCAGCAAAAGAATAACCGGGGGAGAACATTCCCCTTTCAGAGCAGAAGGATAACTAGGGATAGGACAGGTCCAATTAAGTGCTGTTGAGGGGGTCAGATTCCAATGTGTATCCCAGGCTAAAATCATTAGACTACCTTCAAGGGGATGCTCTAATGCCACAAACTCCTTTCCTCTAATGCTGACCATACAAAAGACTTTCCCCTTAGTCTTATGATCCCTGCAGATTTTCCTTCTTTTCGGGGAAATATTACACGTTCACTAACTCAGTGACAAGTCACAGCGACTCTTTCTCAAGGAGTTTGCAGGCCGTGTTGAGATCCCACAGTTTAATCAGGAGGTCCTTTCGTTTGGGAAGAACAGCAGCACGGCACTAGAACAGACGGAACATTGACCCAGCTCTGAATTACTGGGAACTGATGCATTAATTTCAGAAATGTCACCCACCATGTTGTGACTGTGCAGTTTCACTTCGCCTAACAGCAGGGTAACCCCTCACCTTCAGAAATATCCCGTTGTCTTTATGATCCATCTGATTCTGCAACGTTGAGAGTTCCTTTTGGATCGAATTTAAATTCGCTTGAATCTCTTGAAGACTTTTCTCCATTGGGTGTCGAATCGTCTCCTCTTCTTCCCGGATATCCGCCAGCACGCATCGCTCTTTCTCAGTGAGAATCTGGTGCAGTTCAGCGAAATGGGATGTCATCTGTGACTGAAAATCGTGTGACTGTTCCTGTGAAAGGGAAGGTGAAGATCAATATGTCATATTACTCTATTGTGTTTCCTAACGATATGGGAGGGGGTAGTTGGCCAATCACCCTTGTGGCATGGAGCACAATAATAAGTCATTTGGCCCACCATGTCCATGCTGCCTTTTGTCGACATCTACGATAGTCCCATTCACTTGATTTAATCCGTGTCTTTAATTACCGTGGCAAATCAAATGCGTGTCTTAATGCTTATTCCATTTCGCCTGCCCCTTCATTCCCACTCATTCGCCCACCGCCCACTTTCACGCGCATAACATGCAGTTGCCATCTGATCATCTAACCCACATGACTTTGGGATGTGATATGAATCCCTCGCTGTCACAGGGAGAATGCGTAAATAACACGGACAGCACCGAGATCAGCCTAGAACCATGTCACCAGAAGAAGGAGACACCAGCAAGGCGTAGAGTCACATAGGTGACTGTGCGGAAACAAGTCAATAGACAATAGACAATAGGTGCAGGTGGAGGCCATTCGGCCCTTCGAGCCAGCACCACCATTCAATGTGATCATGGCTGATCATTCTCAATCAGTACCCCGTTCCTGCCTTCTCCCCATACCCCCTGACTCCGCTATCCTTAAGAGCTCTATCTAGCTCTCTCTTGAATGCATTCAGAGAATTGGCCTCCGCTGCCTTCTGAGGCAGAGAATTCCACAGATTCACAACTCTCTGACTGAAAAAGTTTTCCTCATCTCAGTTCTAAATGGCCGACCTCTTATTCTTAAACTGTGGCCCCTTGTTCTGGACTCCCCCAATATTGGGAACATGTTTCCTGCCTCTAACGTGTCCAACCCCTTAATAATCTTATACGTTTTGATAAGATCTCCTCTCGTCCTTCTAAATTCCAGTGTCGCTCCAGTCTTTCAACATATGACAGTCCCGCCATTCCGGGAATTAACCTAGTAAACCTACGCTGCACGGCCTCAATAGCAGTCCAACTTGCCCATGCCACCCAAGGTGACGCACCTACTCTGGTTCCACCTGCCCGCTTTTGGCCCAAGTCATTCTAAACCTTTCTAATCCATATCGCGGTCCAAATCTCCCCACTATCCCCCCCCCGGACCTTTCACTGATGCGCTCCCCACCCCCCCCCCCCCTCGGACCTTTCACTGATGCGCTCCCCCCCCCCCCCGTCGTATATTGTTTAAGTTACAGAGCTTTAAAAGTCAAGACTTTTTTCTCTGTTATTTCGGCTGATTTCGGCAAAAACGGTGAACCGTAGCGCCACGATTTTTGCACCGCCTTAATCACCACGCTGAACGCTGCTGGAAAATGTTTTTTTTATTTGATTCGGTCGCGTGTTTTTTAAGTTACAGATGTTTTAGTAAAAATAAATTAAAAAACAGCCGTTTTTTCAATTGCCTTCAGCGTGTGACGTGAAAAGCTCGCGCAACCCCACTCCTACTGATTTATTGAAGGCTTTCAGCGTGGCGCTGATGTGCGTCTGTGCGTATGGGCTCACCTCTCCTCTCTCCCCTTGCTTCTCTCCTCTCTCCCACACCCGGGAGACCATCTCCCCGCTATCCCCCCCCCCGGACCTTTCACTGATGCGTTCCCCCCCCCCCCCCGGACCTTTCACTGATGCGCTCCCCGCCCCCCCCCCCCCCCCGGGACCTGTTAGTGCTGGGGGCAAGAGAGAGTAGGGGAAAGGGGTGTGCTGGGGAAAGGGGGGTGGGGGAGAGTAAGAGTGTGTCTGGGGGAGAGAGAATGGTGGCGGGGTCTGAGAATGGGGACTTGGGAGGTGGACAACAGGGGTCGTCCGGAGGGGGCTTGGTGGTGGGGGAAATAAGTGTACTGAGAAAAGGGGAGGTCGTGGGGAAAGGGGGGGTGTGGGGAGAGTAAGATTGGGGTTGGGGGAGGAGAGAATGGGGGTGTGGGAATGGGCCCTCTTCGCTATATCTATCTTCTTAAAACTCAGATCTTGTGTATGTATGAATATATGTATATATATATATATGTGATTCGGCTGATTACGGCAAAACGGTAAACCGTAGCGCCACGATTTTTGCACCGCCTTAATCACCACGCGGACAGCTGATGGAAAATGTTTTTTTTAATTTAATTCGGTCGCATATTTTTTAAGTGACAGAGGTTTTAAAGCGCTGGCCCCCCTGATTTATTGAAGGTTTTCAGTGGGGCGCTCTAGTGCGGCTGTGCTCAGTACGCATGCGCGGTATCTCCTCACTTGTATATATATTTCACTGATTTCGGCTGATTACGGCAAAACGGTAAACCGTAGCGCCACAATGTTTGCACCGCCTAATCACACCGCTGGACCCTTGCCGAAAATGATATTTTTATTTGATTCGGTCGTATATTGTTTAAGTTACAGAGCTTTAAAAGTCAAGACTTTTTTTCTCTCAGTTATTCCGGCTGATTTCGGCAAAAACGGTGAACCGTAGCGCCACGATTTTTGCACCGCCTTAATCACCACGCTGAACGCTGCTGGAAAATGGTTTTTTTATTTGATTCGGTCGCGTGTTTTTTAAGTTACAGAGGTTTTAGTAAAAATAAATAAAAAAACAGCCGTTTTTTCAATTGCCTTCAGCGTGTGACGTGAAAAAGCTCGCGCAACCCCCCTCCTTCTGATTTATTGAAGGCTTTCAGCGTGGCGCTGATGTGCGTCTGTGCGTATGGGCTCACCTCTCCTCTCTCCCCTTGCTTCTCTCCTCTCTCCCACACCCGGGAGACCATCTCCCCGCTATCCCCCCCCCCGGACCTTTCACTGATGCGCTCCCCCCCCCCCGGACCTTTCACTGATGCGCTCCCCGCCCCCCGCCCCCCGGGACCTGTTAGTGCTGGGGGCAAGAGAGAGTAGGGGAAAGGGGTGTGCTGGGGAAAGGGGGGTGGGGGAGAGTAAGAGTGTGTCTGGGGGAGAGAGAATGGTGGCGGGGTCTGAGAATGGGGACTTGGGAGGTGGACAACAGGGGTCGTCCGGAGGGGGCTTGGTGGTGGGGGAAATAAGTGTACTGAGAAAAAGGGAGGTCGTGGGTAAAGGGGGGGTGTGGAGAGAGTAAGATTGGGGTTGGGGGAGGAGAGAATGGGGGGTGTGGGAATGGGCCCTCTTCGCTTGTATATTACTAAACCTCTCATCTTGTATATATACATATTTGTACCCGAAATGGAGCCAAAACGCACAATAAGGCAAATCTTACTCACCATTTCCGTCCGGTTCAAATGTTTGTCCTATTTTAAAAGTTATTCACTTTTTAAACTTAATTTTTTTTAAACTTTAATAAATGCCTGTTCCACTCTCCCGACGCGTCAGCCGCGCCTGCGCAGTAATACCTCCGTGACCAATGTCACAATGGGAAGCCCGGGTCCGCGCCTGCGTAGGAGGGGCCCGTTGATGTTAAGGGGGTCGGAGTGGGTGAGTTGGGGGGGGGGTTGGGGGAGGGGGGAGAGGGGACGATGCTACACCAATGCAGGAGATGTTTTGACCCAACGGGTCCACAGCAGCTTGTGTATTGTATATGTTGTTATACCTGACTCAACCACCTCCTCTGGCAGTCTGTCCCATATCCCCACCATCTGCTGTGTGAAAAAGATTCGTAGTAAATCTTTCCCCTCACACATTAAGCATATGTCCCCTGGTTATTGATTCCGCTAGTAAGGATAAAAGAGGAAAGTTGACAGGAGTAGAATTGGGCCATTCGGCTCATCGAGTCGACATCGCCACTCATTCGTGGTCTCATCCAATATTCCTGCCTTCACCCCGTAACAATTGACACCTGTTCCAATCGGGAATTTGTCTCTTTCTGCCTCAAAAATATCCGCTGGCCTCTACAGCCCTCTGCGCAATGAGTTACACAGATTAACTACCCTCTGACTAAAGACGTTCCTCCTCACCTCCTTTATGAAAGAGCGCACTTTAGTACAGAGGCAATGACCTCTGGTCCTCGACTGTCCCACCAGTGCAAACATCCTTTCCACATCCACTCCATCTAAGTGCCTTCCCACCCAGTGTCTCTCCATAGCTCCAACCCTCGACTCCTGGGCTTTAGAGAGGTGCCCTCACGTGACAAACACATCACGTTGACGAAAACTGCACAAGATCTGGTAATCAAAATTGAAAACCTCACCAGAACTCCAGAAATCTTCTCTTGCTGTTGCTGCTCCATTTGCTGCATCTCTGATTTCTTTTTTGTGAGAGATTCGAAGGAAGATTTCACCTGATTCTGGCATTGGGTGTGAGATCAGAGAAGAAATTTGTTAGCCAATAAAGAAGAGATCACACAATGATGCGATCAAAATCGGTTTGCTATTACCTTGTAGATTTCAACAGCTTCCTCTATCGGTAAGAAGCTGTGAGTCTTGTGTTCCATCGCATCTCGACAGATTACACAGATCAGCTTCTTATCAGTCTCACAAAACAGCTTCAGTTCTTCCTGATGTTTCTCGCAGAGAAGTTTACTTTTCTTCTCTGTCCGATTCAGGCTCAGTGTTCGAGCTTTCACAGCCAGTCTAACTAAGGCCCGATTTACTTTGAGGGTGCGGTCTGTAAACACCTCTCTACATTCCGGGCAGGAGTTTCTCCCCTCCCGGTCCCAACTCTGTGTGATACAGGAGCGGCAGAAGTTGTGCCCGCACTCCAGTATAACCGGATCGGTGAAGAAATCCATGCAGATGGGACAAACTGCCCCCTCGGTGAAACTCTCGACCGGGTCTTTCGCAGCCATTGTAACTCCGCCACTTCCTGGTTCAGTGTTTTCCACTGCGCGCGCTGCCGTCTCGGGCAATGACCTTATTTGGCTGCAAGTGTTCAGTGTGAAGGTGTCCTGGCCACTTCCAACTAATCACTCGAGGGAGGGGTCAGTTAGACATTAAATCGGCCTGAATATAGACGAAAGGGGAGAGATTGCCCTGGGATTGTGTAAGGCAGGACAGAAAGGGACAGGGACCAGCGCTAAGGAGGTGTAACTGAGGAGGCGTTGCACCTGTTGGGCAGTGGAACCCGCCGCCCGCATCTCCGTTCACAGCCCGGGATCAGGATGGAAGTAATATTATTAAAACATATTTTAATCCACATCAGTTCACTCGTCTCTCGCGCTCCAGTCTTCAGGTGCATCTATATTTGGGTAAACCGTGCATCATTTCATATTAAGGATGTCCAGTGTGGACTAATGTGTTCAGTTTTGTTCACTCTGCTGTTTGAAGAATGTGGATACATTGGAAAGGGTGTAGAGATATTTATGAGGACGTTGCCAGGGTCTGAGGGCCTCACTGTAGGGAGAGATTGGGCAGACTAGGACCTTATTCCTTGGAGCGCAGGAGGATGAGGGGTGATCTTATAAAGGTGTGTGAGATCGTGACGGGAATAATCCCGGTTTTGGACATGGTTATTAACTGAAGGGCCGCAATCCCACAGGAACTGGTGAACTGCTGAGAGCGGCGCTGTCACTCTGCAAACCAGCGGGACAGTCCGGCTTCCGTCTTTCTTTCTCTCTTTCTTACTTTCGTTCCTTCCCTAAACTCAAATTAACACATTTACCATGCGGGAGATCGTGCACATACAAGCCGGCCGATGTGGCAACCAGATCGGAGCCAAGGTAATTATTGTATCCGAGACTTCTATTGTTGTAATTTTTTTAAATCCCCGGCGGTTTGCATATTAGGCTACTAAATTACATATTAGGCAACTAAATTTATGTCAGCTCTTCGTCTCCAAGAAGCCCTTCTTGCTTAAGTCCATACTCCGCCTCCTCCAGTTTAAATTCCATTTGGAATATTTTGGAGGACCAAGAAACAAGAACTCGAGGCATCAACTAGAGGTTGGGGTGCGGTGGCGAGGCATCGATTTAATTATCGAACGAGGAATCCAGTGGCACAATCCAGGGACACAATGTAAATTATTTTTCCGCACCTTAAATACAGTTAATCGCCTCGAATACTTGAAAAAAATAAACTGTCTGAAAAACGATGAGCGCAACACTCTTATTTTGTTAAAGATCCAACTCGGTTGAAGATCAAATGTCCTTGGAAATGGCCGAGCGATCTACTCAGAGGGCAATTAGTGATGTGCAATAAATGCTGTTCGTGCCGCGACATCTACGTCCTGAGAAATTGATCACCGACTTACATTAATTCCTCAATAAGAAGGTTAAGTTTTGTTTATTAAGAACAGCCTTGTAGTAACTCACGAAGCTGATGAAAAGCAATGCAAATAGTAGCACAATGTATTACTCAAGTTATTGAACAAGGTAGATCTTGCGGACTCTCCTTTTCATTTCTCTCGTCATACCGGATTGTGTTTCAGTCACCGCCACCGTCCTTTTATTCCAATAGACATGATACATATTCTAGAATAGATCTATTTTTGATTTCAGCTCAATTAAGGGGTAGAATAATACAAATAGATTATAAGGCTAGATTGTTATCGGATCATTCACCATTATTAATGAAAATTACGATGCCAGATAAAGAACAGTCAGTATATAAATGAAGACTCAACTCTTTACTATTGAAAAGGCAAGACTTTTGTGATTTTATTCGAGGACAAATTGGATTATTTTTGGAAACAAATATAAATTCAGTTAATGATAACTTTATTGTATGGGATGCAATGAAGGCTTATTTGAGAGGCCAAATTATAAGCTACTCGTCTAAGATAAAGAAAAACTATAGGAAGGAATCTGAAAGATTAGAAAAAGAAATCACCGTACCAGAAAAAGACTAACATAAAGCTTCTTCAGATACAAAAAAAATACAACTTGTAAATAAAAAAATTCAATACAATACTTTACATACTTACAGAACAGAAAAACTAATATTACGAACTAACCAAAGATATTATGAATTAGGAGAAAGAGCGCACAAGGTATTGGCATGGCAACTGAAAGAAGAACAAATATTAAGAACAATAAATTCAATTAGAACAGATCAAAACATTATAGACAATAGACAATAGGTGCAGGAGGAGGCCATTCAGCCCTTCGAGCCAGCACCGCCATTCAATGCGATCATGGCT
>NC_135995.1:9315660-9336753 GCF_053455715.1 Rhinoraja longicauda
GGTATCACCCCTCTCTCTGCACTGAAAACATCAACAGAGTATCTCGGGGTTCACTTATGAAGGGAGGACCCACATATTTTTGCCCCCCACCCCCACCCTCCCCTCTATTCCCCCCCCCCCCCCCCCCCACCGCACATTTTACAAAGTTGTTCTTTTACAAATCTGTAGTGATTGAGAGAGGGGGGGAGAGAGAGGGGGGAGAGAGAGAGGGGGAGAGAGAGAGGGGGGGAGAGAGAGGGGGAGGGAGAGGGGAAGAGAGAGGGGGAGAGAGAGGGGGAGGGAGAGGGGGAGGGAGAGGGGAGAGAGAGAGAGGGGGAGAGAGAGGGGGAGGGAGAGGGGAAGAGAGAGGGGGAGAGAGGGGGGAGAGAGAGGGAGGGTGAGAGAGAGGGGGGAGAAAGTGAGGGGGGAGAGAGAGGGTGAGGGGAGAGAGAGAGGGGGGAGAGAGAGGGATGGGGAGAGAGGGAAGGGGAGGTGGGGCGGGTCTGTACGAGGGGAAGGGGAGCAGTCTTGCCCGGGGTAGAGATCAGTCCACAGCGAGGGGGAGAGAATCCCTGTACATGGGGAGGGAGAGAGAACGAGAGAGAGAGAGAGAGAGAGAGAGAGAGAGAGTCGCAGGTGGATAAGGCGGTCAAAAAGGCTTTTGGCACATTGGCCTTCGTCAGTCAGAGTATCGAGGATGGAAGTTGGGAGGTCATGTTGCAGTTTGGGGATTAAATGGGAGCCGTTCAGCGCCGACCTGTTGTCCACCGGGTTTCTGCCCCACAGCACCTGAGCCCCGCTCCTGACGCCGGTCCCGGGACCCGACCCTTTTACACACCCGGAGCGGAACCGGAGCAGATTCTCAGCCAATGGTCTTCATCCCAAGTCTCGAAGAAAGGATAAAGTTTCTCCGTGAATTTATTCCCAGTGAAGGTGTGGAGATGGGACTTGGTGGCCGCGTCGTAAAATGAAACTGTCCCGGACTCGTAACTGAGATAAACTCCCACCCTCCCGGGGATGGGACGGGCGGGGAGAGGGGATGGAGGGGAGGTGAGTGCATCGAACTCGTCACCCCACCCCCGCCAGATGCTCCAGACTCCAGTCTCCGGGGTCGGTATTTCGTCTCCCTTCCTCCCCACAGACTCTGCGGCGACTCCCAGACTCCACCAACTCCCCGCCACCTCCACCTCCCAGTAATGTCTCCCCGATGTGAACCCCTCCGATCCCAGCACACACGGACAGTCTGTAAACCTCTTCCCGGTGTCAGGGAGACTCCTCCGGGTCCCGGTCAGTCTCACCCTCTTCCGATCCTCAGACACCTCGAGCTGCGCATGCGCTGTTTCCACATCCAGGGTGACGGAGACTGGGGGGAGAAGCAGAGAATCAGAGAGTCCCCGGGGGGGGGGGGGGGTCGGGGGGAGACTCGGGCAGCGCGGCCCCGGGACCCGGGGGAGAGGCCGCTCGGCCTCAGGCACAGGCGGGCGGACAACTGAAACCCTGCACGGGGTTTCACCCACAACCACATCGGGGGGACAACAGACATCTCCCCCGGAGTTTTTAATCCAGGGATGGCGAGGGGAATTTCGTGAGGTGGGGGAGGGTGGACGGGGAGGACGGGTGCGGAGAGTGAGGAGGATTGGGAGATTGCGGTGGTGAAGGAGAAACGAAGGGGGAGGGGGGGGGCTACACATATGAAGGCAGATCGGAGCAAGAGGATATTGAGGTTAGCGGTAATTTGAGGTTGTTAAACAGGAGGTAGAGGTGCGTGGTGGGGTCATCATGATCACAGTGAAAGGGGGCAGACACGAGGGGCCAGATGACCTGCCCCTGTTTCTTTGAGTGGAGGGTGAGAGAGAGGGAGGGGTGGCTTGGACCATGGAAGGAAGCAGAGGTTGAATGTTCGGGTGTTGGACAGAATGGGTGGAGACTTGAGGTTGTGGGTCGTTGAAAGAGAGCGGATTCACGGGTGGATTTGATGGGTGTGTACAACTAACACACTGATCTCATTGTAAACCAATATATGAACTTCACTGATGGACTTGACAATGTTCCGCGTGCAAGGCTGGTGCAGAAAGCGAAGGCAGGTGGGATCCAAGGCTAGCTGGTGAAATGGATGCACGTGGCTTGGTGGTTGGAGGTAGAAGGTAGCGGTAGAAGGATGATTTTTCTGCTTGGAGGTCTATGGCTGGTGGTGTGTAGCAGTGATCGGCGCTGCAACCTTTGCTGTTCATGTTATATGATCATGGCTTGGATGTGAATGTGGGAGGTGTGATTAGTAAGTTTGGGGAGGAAGCAAAAATTGTGGATAGTGGGGAAGGTTGTCAAAGTCTGCAGCAGAATGCAGGGTAATTATCTAAACCTTATTCGCATGCAGGGATATCAAATCACGAGAGTGCAGGTTTATATTGAGAGCAAAGAATTTTAAAGTGTATCTGAGATTTAGGTTTTACTGGACCCAGCAGATTGGCTGAGAAGCTGCTGGAACTGGGGCTTAGCACCCCTCTGTGTGCCTGGGTCCTGGACTTTCTCACCGCCAGGCCCCAAGTGGTCAGGATGGGGGAACACACATCTAGCTCCCTCACCCTGAACATAGGATCCCCCCAGGGTTGCGTCCTTAGCCCCCTACTGTACTCCCTGTACACACATGACTGTGGGGCCAGGTTCAGCTCAAACTCCATCATCAAGTTTGCTGATGACACTGTGGTGGTGGGCCGGATCTCTGCCAATGACGAGAAGGCCTACCGGGAGGAGGTGGCTGATCTGGCACTCTGGTATCGGAACAATAGCCTCCTATTGAATGTCACTAAAACTAAAGAGCTGATTATGGACTTTAGAAGGGCTCAACATCCAAGGACGTACACGCCACTGGAGATAAATGGGTTTACTGTGGATAGGGTGAGCAGTTTTAAATACTTGGGAGTCCACATCACAGAGGATCTGACATGGACAACGCACATTGCAGCACTGGTGGGTAAGGCAAAGCAGCGCCTTTACCATCTTAGGCAGCTGAGGAAATTCAGAGTGTCTCTGAGGATCCTTCAGTGCTTCTACTCTGGGGCTGTAGAGAGCATCCTGTCCGGTAACATTACAGTCTGGTTTGGGAACAGCTCTGCCCAGGACAGGATGGCCCTGCAGAGAGTAGTGCGTTCGGCAGACCGCACCATGGGAATTACACTCGCCCCCCTGCAGGACCTATACATCAGGAGGTGTAGATCGAGAGCAAGCAAGATTATGAGGGACCCCTACCACCCCAGCAACGGACTGTTCCAGCTGCTACGGTCAGGCAAACACAGCAGAGATCGGTGCTGCAACCTTTGCTGTTTATGTTATATGATCATAGCTTGGATGTGAATGTGGGAGGTGTGATTAGTAAGTTTGGGTAGGAAGCAAAAATTGTGGATCGTGAGGAAGGTTGTCAAAGTCTGCAGCAGGATGCAGGGTAATTATCTAAACCTTATTTGCATGCAGGGATATCAAGTCACGAGAGTGCAGGTTTATATTGAGAGCAAAGAATTTTAAAGTATATCTGAGATTTAGGTTATACTAGACCAAGTGGACCCGCTGGGCCAAACCTCTTCTGCATTGGTGCAGCACCCTCTCCTCCCCCCTCCCTCCCTCACTCTCCCCCCCTCTCTCCCTCCCTCTACCCTACCCCCCTAGGAGATAGATTTAAACTTTAAAATGTGGAATAACTTAAAAAATATAACACCGATTTCAATGAAACTTCTTCCATTAGCACCAAAGGGATGACGGTGAGTAAGGTGGGCTTAAAATCATCAATATATTGGAGGTACTTAAATAGGTGAGGTGCAGAAGAATGCCGATGGAATGTGGGCAAATCGATTAGTATAGCTGGGGAAAAGATGGTCATGGACACGATGGGCCAAAGGGCCAGACTCTGTAATGTACAACCACTGCTCTCAGCTCCAAGAGCACTGAATGAGTGAGTCTCCACAGCCACTGCTGCAGGGTCGTTCCCCAGTCTCTGCGTGCAGTAATGTCTCCTTGTCTCTGTGCTACACGGTGCAGCCCACATTCTGAGAGAGTGCCCGCTCTCCAGACCCCTCTGACAGGGGAACCATCCTCCCTGCATCCAGCCCACTGAGCCCTGTAAGAACTCTGTGTTTCACTGAGATCTCCTCTAATACACCCAAACACTCAAGTACACAGGCCTAGTCTACTCAATCTCACCGCCCAGAGACAGGTATTGTCAATCTTTGCCACATTCAACTCTGTGTAAGGTTTATCATGCTGTAGGTATGAAAAAACTAAAGATCACAAGAAAATAGCAGGAGGAGTAGCCTCCACTCCTCAGGCCGGCTCCGCCATTCAATGTTATCCTGACTGATCTAAGATGGCACCAATTCCTGTTCTATGTGAGTTCTCCATAACCGCCAATTTCTCGATCCTTCAAATATCCATCTGTGTTCACTTTGCCTATTGCCAATAATCTGACCTATCACTACCTCCTAGGGCAGAACATCTCGGATGTTCACTGCTGTTTATGTTATATTTCTAAGGCTTGGATGTGAATGTAGGAGGTACGATTAGCAATTTGATAGCAGCAACCTCTATGGTCGGCTGATCAGGAAGGATGGAACGTATGGAATCCAGGGTAGATAGTGAATAAATAAACATGTGGCCGGAAGGTGGGAGGCAGAGTTGTTTTTCAGACTGGAGGCCTGTCGCAAGTGGTGTACCACAATGCTCAATGCTGAGTCCACTGTTGGTCCCTATTTATACAAATGATTAGATAAATGACGTGTATGTGGGTGGCATGTCTAGCAGGTTTGTGGATGAGACTAATATTCATGAGACATCATGGAGAGTGAAGAAGGTTGTCTAAGATTAAACTGGTCAAAATGAACTGGGCCAACAGACTGAGGAATGGGAGATGCAGTCTTCTAAACTTCGAGGGCATCGGTTTAAGTTGTGAAGGGAAAGTCTAAAATGTTCTTGAACGGCAACGTTTTCAGGCACTGGGTGGCAGAGAGCTAGCTGCCATAGGAGGTGTTAGAGGCGAATACAATTTCTATCGGCAATGTTTGCATCTGTGTTACTAAAAGGCGTTATAAACAAGAAGAGAGGAAACTGGACATGTTTTACCTCGCTTAATGACAGATGTTTCTCTCCACAGCGTGTTCATCAAAAAGTGGTGATCGAATTTTTCAATCGGCAAGGCACCATCTGTCACTGTGAGTGCTTTATCTTCATCACTAACCCTGCAAGTATTCAGCAGCTGGTGATAAACTGACCCTCAACAATTTCTTTGAGCTGATACACACAAACATGCAGTATTTCAGTCAAGAGCATGTCCTACCTCCTCTTCCTCCCAGCTTCCTCCTGCAAGAAATAAAACACAAATCTGAGCGGACTGAGAAGGGACATCCACATCCCGACAACAGGAGGTTCACACAAATCACAACAAGCCCCAGAAATGTTCCATTGCCCAGCATTTATTGTCATCGTCACAGAGACAAATATTGGATATTGCCCGAGAGATCCTACAAGTGTATTAACAGCAAAATAATAACTAGGGGGATAATAGGTTCCTTTAAGAGCAAAGGGATAATTAGGATAGGATAGGATAGGTCCCCTTAAGTGCTGGCGACCTCAAGGCATGTTAAGGTGGGTAAATCACAGGACTTGATGAAGTGTATCCGAGAGCAAGCCTTCAACAGATCGGTTTAACGCCGCGTAATTCTTTCCCACTAAAGGGGAACATAGGACAAACTTTCCACGTGATCTTTTGATTTCCTGGAGATTTTCCATCTTTTCAGGGAAATATCAAACATTCGCTATCTCAGTGACAGGATCACAGTAACTCATCCCTGTGAGGAAGATGCAATAAGGCTGCAGGGTGACTTGGACAGGTTGTGTGAGTGGGCGGATACATGGCAGATGCAGTTTAATGTAGATAAGTGTGAGGTTATTCACTTTGGAAGTAAGAATAGAAAGGCAGATTATTATCTGAATGGTGTCAAGTTAGGAAGAGGGGATGTTCAACGAGATCTGGGTGTCCTAGTGCATCAGTCACTGAAAGGAAGCATGCAGGTACAGCAGGCAGTGAAGAAAGCCAATGGAATGTTGGCCTTCATAACAAGAGGAGTTGAGCATAGGAGCAAAGAGGTCCTTCTACAGTTGTACCGGGCCCTGGTGAGACTGCACCTGGAGTACTGTGTGCAGTTTTGGTCTCCAAATTTGAGGAAGGATATTCTTGCCATTGAGGGTGTGCAGCGTAGGTTCACTAGGTTAATTCCCGGAATGGCGGGACTGTCGTATGTTGAAAGGCTGGAGCGATTAGGCTTGTATACACTGGAATTTAGAAGAATGAGGGGGGATCTTATTGAAACATATAAGATAATTAGGGGATTGGACACATTCGAGGCAGGAAACATGTTCCCAATGTTGGGGGAGTCCAGAACAATGGGCCACAGTTTAAGAATAAGGGGTAGGCCATTTAGAACGGAGATGAGGAAGAACATTTTCAGTCAGAGAGTGGTGAAGGTGTGGAATTCTCTGCCTCAGAAGGCAGTGGAGGCCAGTTCGTTGGATGCTTTCAAGAGAGAGCTGGATAGAGCTCTTAAGGATAGCGGAGTGAGGGGGTATGGGGAGAAGGCAGGAACGGGGTACTGATTGAGAGTGATCAGCCATGATCACATTGAATGGCGGTGCTGGCTCGAAGGGCTGAATGGCCTACTCCTGCACCTATTGTCTATTGTCTATTGAGACTGCAGGCAGTGCCGAGATCCCGCAGATTATATGGGAGGCCATTTAGTTTGGGAACAACAGCAGCACAGCTCTGGAACAGACAGAGCATTTACCCAGTTCTCAATTAGTGGCAAATGCAGCATTTATCTCAGAAATATCCCCCACCATTTTGTGACTGTGCACTTTCACTTCGCCAAACTGGAGTGTCACCTCTCACCTTCAGAAACACCACACTGTCCTTTTGATCCATCTGTTGCTGCAACTTTAAGAGACCCTCCTCAATGGAATTTAAATTCTCTTCAATCTCTTCAAGTTTTTTCTCCATTGTATTTAGAACCTTCTTCTCTTCCTCCCGGATATCTGCCAGTACGCACTGCTCTTTCCCAGTGAGAATCTGGTGCAGTTCAGCAAACTGGGATGTGATCTTGGACTGAAGGTTGTGTGACTGTTCCTGTGAAATGAAAGGGGAAGATCAATATTTCATGTCACTGATTGTTTATTCTCACGACTTTGACCGTAACATTTGTCCTGTGCATTTTTATTTGCTTTGACAATTCAATAGTTTGTCTAAATGCTTCTGAAATGTCGAGAGGGTAATCTTATTACCCATTAATCCTCTAGCCCTCAATACAATACCCTGCTTTCCTTTTCATCTGCCCTTTAATTCCTATTTATCCGTCCACCACCCACTTTCCCAGGGATAATTTTACAGTCCCCGATTGACCATTGAACCAGCGTGTATTGGGGACGTGGAAGGAATCCGACGCGGTCACAGTGAGAAGGCGTGAACCACACGGGCAGCGCCCGAGGTCTGGATCGAACCCAGTCACCAGAACTAGGAGACAGCAGCACTACATGTGTCACTGCGCTGCCCTGTTATTACACACGTCACAGGGATGAAACCTGCACAAGATCAGGAAATCGAAACTTAAAAGCCTCACCAGAACTCCAGAAATCTTCTCTTTCTGTTGCTGCTCCATTTGCTGGATCTCTGATTTATATTTTGTGAGAGACTGGATGGAAGTTTTCACCTGATCCTGCAAATGTGTTTGGGAATCAGAAAATTAAATTGTAGAACAATAAAGATGGAAATAAAATGATGCGTTTAAAATCGGTTTGCATTTACCTTGCATATTTGAACAGCTTCTTTAACCGGCATAAAGCTGTGAGACTTGTGTTCCCGCGAATCACGACAAACCAGGCAGATCAGCTTCTTGTCAGTTTCACAAAACAGCTTCAGTTCTTCATGATGTTCCTCGCAGTGAGATTTACTTTCCTTCTCTGGAATTATTTCCCGATTCAGGCTCAGTGTTCGAGCTTTCTCAGCCAGTCTAACTAAGACCCGATTTACTTTGAGGCTGCGGTCTGCAAACTGCTCTCTACATTCCGGGCAGGAGTTTCTCTCCTCCCTGTCCCAACTCTGTGTGATACAGGAGCGGCAGAAGTTGTGCCCGCACTCCAGTATAACCGGATCGGTGAAGAAATCCAGGCAGATGGGACAAACTGCCTCCTCGGTGAAACTCTCGACCGGGTCTTTCGCAGCCATTGTAACTCCGCCACTTCGGTGTTTTCCACTGCGCGCGCTGCCGTCTACGGCAATGACCTTATTTGGCTGCAAGTGTTCAGTGTGAAGGTGTCCTGGCCACTTCCAACTAATCACTCGAGGGAGGGGTCAGTTAGACATTAAACCGGCCTGAATATAGAGGAAAGGGGAGAGATTGCCCTGGGATTGTGTAAATCAGGACAGAAAGGGACAGGGACCAGCGCTAAGGAGGTGTAACTGAGGAGGCGTTGCACCTGTTGGGCAGTGGAACCCGCCGCCCGCATCTCCGTTCACAGCCCGGGATCAGGATGGAAGTAATATTATTAAAACATATTTTAATCCACATCAGTTCACTCGTCTCTCGCGCTCCAGTCTTCAGGTGCATCTATATCTGGGTAAGCCGTGCATCATTTCATATTAAAGATGTCCAGTGTGGACCAATGTGTTCAGTTTTGTTCACTCTGCTGTTTGAAGAATGTGGATACATTGGAAAGGATGTAGAGATACTTATGAGGACGTTGCCAGGGCCTGAGGGCCTCACTGTAGGGAGAGATTGGGCAGACTAGGACCTTGTTCCTTGGAGCGCAGGAGGATGAGGGGTGATCTTATAAAGGTGTGTGAGATCGTGACGGGAATAATCCCGGTTTTGGACATGGTTATTAACTGAAGGGCCGCAATCCCACAGGAACTGGTGAACTGCTGTAGAGCGGCGCGGTCACTCTGCAAACCAGCGGGACAGTCCGGCTTCCGTCTTTCTTTCTCTCTTTCTTACTTTCGTTCCTTCCCTAAACTCAAATTAACACATTTACCATGCGGGAGATCGTGCACATACAAGCCGGCCAATGTGGCAACCAGATCGGAGCCAAGGTAATTATTGTATCCGAGACTTCTATTGTTGTAATTTTTTTAAATCCCCGGCGGTTTGCATATTAGGCTACTAAATTACATATTAGGCATCTAAATTTATGTCAGCTCTTCGTCTCCAAGAAGCCCTTCTTGCTTAAGTCCATATTCCGCCACCTCCTGTTTAAATTCCATTTGGAATATTTTGGAGGACCAAGAAACAAGAACGAGGCATCAACTAGAGGTTGGGGTGCGGTGGCGAGGCATCGATTTAATTATCGAACGAGGAATCCAGTGGCACAATCCAGGGTCACAATGTAAATTATTATTCCGCACCTTAAATACAGTTAATCGCCTCGAATACTTGAAAAAAATAAACTGTCTGAAAAACGATGAGCGCAACACTCTTATTTTGTTAAAGATCCAACTCGGTTGAAGATCAAATGTCCTTGGAAATGGCCGAGCGATCTACTCAGAGGGCAATTAGTGATGTGCAATAAATGCTGTTCGTGCCGCGACATCTACGTCCTGAGAAATTGATCACCGACTTACATTAATTCCTTAATAAGAAGGCTATGTTTTGTTTATTAAGAACAGCCTTGTATTAACTCACGAAGCTGATGAAAAGCAATGCAAATAATAGCACAATGTATTACTCAAGTTATTCAACAAGGTAGATCTTGCGGACTCTCCTTTTCATTTCTCTCGTCATACCGGATTGTGTTTCAGTCACCGCCACCTTCCTTTTATTCCAATAGACATGATACATATTCTAGAATAGATCTATTTTTGATTTCAGCTCAATTAAGGGGTAGAATAATACAAATAGATTATAAGGCTAGATTGTTATCGGATCATTCACCATTATTAATGAAAATTACGATGCCAGATAAAGAACAGTCAGTATATAGATGGGGACACAACTCTTTACTATTGAAAAGGCAAGACTTTTGTGATTTTATTCGAGGACAAATTGGGTTATTTTTGGAAACAAATTTAAATTCAGTTAATGATAACTTTATTGTATGGGATGCAATGAAGGCTTATTTGAGAGGCCAAATTATAAGCTGCTCATCTAAGATAAAGAAAAACTATAGGAAGGAATCTGAAAGATTAGAAAAAGAAATCACCGTACTAGAAAAAGACTAACATAAAGCGTCTTCAGATACAAAAAAAATACAACTTGCAAATAAAAAAATTCAATACAATACTTTACATACTTACAGAACAGAAAAACTAATATTACGAACTAACCAAAGATATTATGAATTAGGAGAAAGAGCGCACAAGGTATTGGCATGGCAACTGAAAGAAGAACAAATATTAAGAACAATAAATTCAATTAGAACAGATCAAAACATTATTACTTATAAACCTAGAGAAATCAATGAGGTATTTAAGCACTAATCTGTATCATTCTGAATCTGAAAAGGATGAATTTATATAAATAATTTTTTATCCAAGATACAATTACCAACAATCTCTAATGAGGAGCAGATGGGACTAAATGCCTCATTTACTTTGAGAGAAGTAGAGGGAGTATTACATTCTTTACCAAGTAATAAATCACCAGGGGAAGATGGTTTCCCGCCTGCGTTCTATAATAAATTTAAAGATTTGTTGTTACCAGTATTTATGGAAGTGATACATCAAGCGGAAAAAACTTCTACGTTACCAGAATCCTTCTCAATGGCAATTATAATCGTAATTCCAAAAAAAGGGAAAGACCCTTTAAAAGCATCTTCTTATAGACCAATATCATTGTTGAATGCAGATTATAAAATAGTTGCTAAGCTTTTGGCAAGGAGATTGGCAGAATTTTTACCTAAGCTGGTTAAAGAGGACCAAACTGGATTTGTCAAAAAAAGGAGATTATCTGATAATGTAGCAAGATTTATAAGTATTTTACATTTAGCACAGAAAAGAAAGGAATTAAGTGTAGCAGTTGCTTTAGATGCTGAAAAGGCGTTTGACAGGTTAGAATGGGATTTTTTATTTAAAGTATTAGAAAAGTATGGATTGGGAAATGGTTTCATTAACTGGGTAAAAGCCCTTTATAAACAACCTAAAGCCAAAGTGGTGACAAATGGCCAATCTTCTCAATCATTTAATTTGGAAAGATCTAGTAGACAGGGATGTCCCTTGTCACCAGCTTTATTTGTATTGGTTATTGAACCTCTGGCAGAACTAATAAGATCAGATTTAGACATTGAAGGGTTTAAAGTTAATTAGGAAAATCACAAAATTACTTTATTTGCAGATGATGTTTTAATTTGTCTTACTAGACCATTGGAATCCTTAAGAAAATTATATTTCAGACTGGAAGAATACGGGAAAGTATCAGGATACAAAATTAATAAAGATAAAACTGAAATAATGCCTCTTTCTGAAGGTAATTATGATCAATGTAAAAGAGAAAGTCAGTTTAAATGGCAAAAAGAAGGCATGAAGTACTTAGGGGTTAAAGTATATAATAAGTTAAATAATCTGTATAAACTAAATTATAAACCACTAATTAAAAAAATTGTGGAGGACTTGAAGAAATGGATGAATCTTCCAATTACATTGCTAGGGAGAGTGAACTGTATTAAGATGAATATTTTTCCGAGGTTACAGTATTTATTTCAAACACTGCCTATACCATTACCAAATAATTTCTTTCAAGAATTGAATAAAATTGTGAGAAATTTTCTTTGGAAAGGTAAAATGCCAAGAGTGTCTATGGAAAAATTAACATGGAAATTTGAATTAGGTGGACTGCAATTACCAAATTTTAAAAATTACTATCTGGCAGCACAAATGAGTTTTATTTCATCCTTTTATCAAGAGGGTGGAAAAACAGCATGGGTTAAAATTGAAATGGATAAAATAAAAGAACTATGCCCAGAAGAATTTATCTATAAATGGGAAGCGAAGCTATTAGTTAAGGATCAAGAGTCACCTTTGCTAAAACATTTAATTAATATATTGTTGAAAACAGTTAAAGCTAATGATAAAAGATTTTTTCTAACAGCTAAAACTCCATTAGTAAAAAATAGAGTACTGCCGTTTGCTTGGAATAATCAAATATTACAAGTCTGGGAACAGAATGGTATTAAACATATGGGAGATTGCTACGAAGGAAATACGTTTTTGAAATTTTCTCAATTGAGAAACAAATATCAAATTCCAGGGAATAGTATTTTTTTCTATTATCAATTACAATCTTTTTTAAGGGAAAAGTTAGGTAATTCAATGTTTTTATTTCAAATTAAAGGAATTGAATCCCTGATTCAGGGCAAGGGAACTAAAAAAATTATATCTTCAATGTTACAAACATCTAGTCCAAACACAGGAATTCAAAAATCAAGACAAAAATGGGAAACAGATCTGAATATTAGGATTGATGAACCAAGTTGGGAAAGATTGTGTTTAGAAAGTATGAAAAATACTATTAATGTGAGATATTGTTTAGTACAATACAATTTTTTACATCAACTATATTTAACTCCGAAAAAATTAAACAATTTAAATCCAAATTTACCTGAAATTTGTTTTAGATGCAACCAGGATGTGGGTACTTTTTTACATTCCACATGGGCATGTCCTAAGGTAACTCCTTTTTGGAAAGACCTAAAAAACTTTTTGGAACAATTGATGAATAAGACCATACGATTGGATTCAAGGTTGTTTTTATTGGGAGATACTAAAGGAATATTACCAAGATTAATTTTAGATAAATATCAGGAAAGATTTCTCAAAATAGCAATAGCAATAGCAAAAAAATGTGTGGCGGTCACTTGGAAAGACCACAATGAAATAAGAATTGCAAGATGGTTTGCAGAAATGCGTAGTTGTATCCCATTAGAAAAAGCTACTTATAATCTGAGAAATAAATATGATTTCTTTTTGAAACTTTGGAACCCATTCACTTTAAAACTAGGATTAAGAATTGGAAATATTTAATTTTAGGATTGTTTTGATACCCTTAAAAAGAATTTAATAAGAAATTAGCCGGAAATGTTTCCTTCTTGTCTCCAGGTTTCTTTCTTTCTTCTTTCTTTCTTTCATTCCTTTTTTAAATTTTTTTATTTCTTTATCTTTCTTCTTCTCCTTTTTCCTCTTTTTTCTAACTGGGGGGTGGGGGGAGGGGGGTTGTGGGTGGGGAGATAATACAGAACAATACAGGTATAATCAAATTTAAAATGTGTAATCGAATTTATAATGTAGGTACCATCGCGTACTATGAGTTCATACATGTATTTGTTTTGTTAAAATTTAAATTAAATTTTAAAAAATTTAAAAAGGATAGCGGAGTCAGGGGTTATGGGGAGAAGGCAGGAACGGGGTACTGATTGAAAATGATCAGCCATGTATGAACTCATAGTACGCGATGGTACCTACATTATAAATTCGATTATACATTTTAAATTCGATTATACCTGGTACTGATTGAGAATGTACGAGCCTGTACGCCCCGCCATTCAATGTGATCATGGCTGATCATTCTCAATCAGTACCCCGTAACTGCCTTCTCCCCATACCCCCTGACTCCACTATCCTTAAGAGCTCTATCTAGCTCTCTCTTGAATGCATTCAGAGAATTGGCCTCCACTGCCTTCTGCGTCAGAGAATTCCACAGATCCCTACAGGTCCCTACTCTGGGGATGAGGGGGATTCTTGTTGAGGTGTATAAAACCAAGAGGGGCGTTGTTATTGTGGATGGTCACAGGCCTTTTCCCCAGGGTATGGTGGTCTTAAACAAGAGTGTAGACGCAATAAGCTGGAGCAACTCAGCGGGTCAGGCAGCATCTGTGGAGAACATTGATAGGTGACGTTTCACAGAGTGCTGGAGTAACTCAGCGGGTCAGGCAGCATCTGTGGAGAACATGGATAGGTGACGTCTCACAGAGTGCTGGAGTAACTCAGCGGGTCAGGCAGCTTCTGTGGAGAAAAGGAATAGATGATGTTTTGAGCCGAGAACCTTCTTCAGACTGACTCTCGTATCCATACCCCTCCCTGCAGCTTCACATTTCACTACTCTCCTCACCTGACCCCCTTTCTGACTCCTTTCACCTTTAGCCTCACCTTTTCATGAATGAATGAATAAGTTGATGAATGAATGAATGAATAAGTTTATAGGCCAAGTATGTGCACATTCAAGGAATGTGCCTTGGTGCCCCGCTCACAAATGACAACACAAACACACAGTTACTGGGATGAGGGGGGGGGGGGGGTCAGGTTCAATGGGAATGTGAGGGGCAATGTTTTCTGAGGGTGGTGAAGCAGGCAGGTACAATGACATAGAAACATAGAAACATAGAAAATAGGTGCAGGAGTAGGCCATTTGGCCCTTCGAGCTTGCACCGCCATTCAATATGATCATGGCTGATCATCCAGCTCAGTAACCTGTACCTGCCTTCTCTCCATACCCCCTGATCCCTTTAGCCACAAGGCCACATCTAACTCCCTCTTAAATATAGCCAATGAACTGGCCTCAACTACCTTCTGTGGCAGAGAATTCCACAGACTCACCACTCTCTGTGTGAAGAAATGTTTTCTCATCTCGGTCCTAAAAGACTTCCCCCTTATCCTTAAGCTGTGACCCCTGGTTCTGGACATCCCCCAACATCGGGAACAATCTTCCCGCATCTAGCCTCTCCAACCCCTTAAGAATTTTATATGTTTCTATAAGATCCCCCTTCAGTCTTCTCAATTCCAGCGAGTATAAGCCCAGTCTATCCAGTGTTTCTTCATGTGAAAGTCCTGCCATCCCAGGGATCAATCTGGTGAACCTTCTCTGTACTCCCTCTAAGGCTAGAACGTCTTTCCTCAGATTAGGAGACCAAAACTGCACACAATTCTCCAGGTGCGGTCTCACCAAGGCCCTGTACAACTGCAGCAGAACCTCCCTGCTCCTATACTAAAATCCCCTCGCTATGAATGCCAACATACCATTGGCGTTCTTCACTGCCTACTGCACCTGCACGCTTGCTTTCAATGACTGGTGCACCATGACACCCAGGTCTCGTTGCATCTCCCCTTTTCCTAATTGGCCACCATTCAGGTAATACTCTGCTTTCCTGTTCTTGCCGCCAAAGTGGATAACCTCATATTTATCCACATTATATTGCATCTGCCATGCATTTGCCCACTCGCCTAATCTATCCAAGTCACTCTGCAGCCTCCTAGCATCCCCCTCGCAGCTAACACTGTCACCCAGCTTCGTGTCATCCGCAAACCTGCATTCAATTCCCTCGTCCAAATCATTAATATATATTGTAAATAACTGGGGTCGCAGCACTGAGCCTTGCGGTACCCCACTAGTCACTGCCTGCCATTCCGAAAAGGACCCGTTTATTCCTACTCTTTGCTTCCTGTCCGCCAACCAATTTTCTCTATCCACCTCATCACTGAACCCCCAATACCGTGTGCTTTAAGTTTGTACCCCAATCTCCTATGTGGGACCTTGTCGAAGGCCTTCTGGAGGTCCAGATATAACACATCGACTGGTTCTCCCTTATCCACTCTACTGGTTACATCCTCGAAAAATTCTATGACCTTGTTGTGTTACAGGTCTCCACACTGCGGCTCTGTGCGGTACAAGAACGTCGGCCACCGTGGGCTCGGTCACCACTGTCCCCGTGGGTGGGACCGTGAGGTTTCCCGTCCAGCCCCACAGCCACGAGAAGATCAGGGTGGCGATGTGGCGTGTCCGTCCCGTCCTGCCGATCCTGGATTGGAAGTCTTACAGCCCGGAGAGTCCGTCCTGGATCCGCCCGCCCTACAGGGACATAGTCCACTTCCGACTGGACGGTGTCATCGAGCTGTGGGCCGTGGGTCTCGGTGACCAGGGGACCTACGAGATAGAGACAAACTACTATGGCAGGGAGCTGAGGAGCCACGACGTGGAGCACTTTGAGCTGCGCGTGGTCGGCGAGTAGCGGCGTGGAGAGTTGCACAGCACCCAGACTGGCCCTTCGGCCCATGCTGACCCGGTGGGTAATTCTGGCCTAGTCCCACCGGCCTGCACACGGCACTCTCCGTGAATGAATACTTCCTTGTCACATCTGTCAAGGCGCAGTGATATATATATTGTTTTCTTGTTCACACGCAAGGTATGCAAAGAATCGCCACTTAAAGGGCGCCGGAAAAGTTACAAATGATTCCATTTTACACAAACCATTATTGACACATTCCATCTGAGCTCCCCCTTAGTTCAAGGCGGTGCCCCCATGGTCAACAGACCCCAGAAAACAGCACAGGAATAATGTTTGTACCGAACATGATGCCAATGCAAACTGATCCCCCCCTGCCTGAACATGATCCCTCTCCCTCCATTCCAGCATTTCTCAGCAGAACCCTGGAAATAATTTTCATGTCTCAGGGAACCTCCACATAAATGTATTATATATCTTTATTAATCTCTTTCTTAATTAATTAATCTATATACAAAAACTCTTCGAAAGTATTTATTCACAAAATGCTGGAGTAACTCAGCAGGTCAGGCAGCATCTCGGGAGAGAAGGAATGGGTGACGTTTCGGGTCGAGACCGTTCCTTCTCTCCCGAGATGCTGCCTGACCTGCTGAGGGGATCGGCCATTTAGAGTTGAGAGGAGGAAAAACTTTTTCAGTCAGAAAGTTGTGAATCTGTGGAATTCTCTGCCTCAGAAGGCAGTGGAGGCCAATTCTCTGAATGCATTCAAGAGAGAGCTAGATAGAGCTCTTAAGGATAGCGGAGTCAGGGGTATGGGGAGAAGGCAGGAACGGGGTACTGATTGAGAATGGCAAAAACAAGGAGGCAGATTATTTTCTCAATGGTGTTAGGTCAGGTAAGGGGGAGGTGCAGCGAGACCTGGGTGTCCTTGTACACCAGTCACTGAAAGTTGGCGTGCAGGTACAGCAGGCAGTGAAGAAAGCTAATGGCATGTTGGCCTTCATAACAAGAGGATTTCAGTATGGGAGTAAAGAGGTCCTTCTGCAGTTGTACAAGGCCTGGTGAGACCACATCTGGAGTATTGGTCTCCTAATTTGAGGAAGGACATCCTTGTAATTGAGGCAGTGCAGCGTAGGTTCCCGAGATTAATCCCTGGGATGGCGGGACTGACATATGAGGAAAGATTGGAAAGACTAGTGTACTCAATGGGCCAATAGACAATAGGTGCAGGAGGAGGCCATTCGGCCCTTCGAGCCAGCACCGCCATTGAATATGATCATGGCTGATCATTCTCAATCAGTACCCCGTTCCTGCCTTCTCCCCATACCTACTCTCTCTCTCTCTCCCCTCTCTCTCTCCCCACTCTCTCTCCCACCTCACTCCCCCTCTCTCTCCCCCTCTCTCTCCCCCTCTCTCTCTCCCTTCTCTCTCTCCCCCCTTTCTCACCTGATAGTCCATGTCTCTGATCTCTCCCCTCACTCTCCCCCTCTCTCCCCTCCCCTCTCTCTCTCCCCACTCTCTCTCCCCCACTCTCCCCCCCTCTCTCTCTCCCCCCTTCTCTCTCTCACCTCACTCTTTCTCCTTACTCTCTCTCTCCCTCTCCCCTCCCCACTCTCTCCCCACTCTCTCTCTCCCCCTCTCTCCTCCCACTCTCTCCCTCTCTCTCTCCCCCTCTCTCTCTCTCTCTCTCCCTTCTTTCTCTCTCTCCCTCCTTGCTCACCTGATAGTCCATGTCTCTGATCTCCCCCTCTCTCTCTCCCCCCTCTCTCTTCCCCTTCACTCTCTCTTCTCACTCTCTCTCCCCCTCACTCTCCCACCCCCTCTCTCTCCCCTCCCCCTCTCTCTCCCCCCTTTCTCACCTGATAGTCCATGTCTCTGATCTCCCCCCTCTCTCCTCCCACCCTCTCCCCCCTCTCTCCCACTCTCTCCCCCTTCTCACTCTCCCCCTCTCCCCACTCTCTCTCCCCTCTCTCTCTCCACCCCCTCTCTCTCTCCCCCCTCACTCTCCCCACTCTCTCCCCCTCTCTCTCCCCTTCTCTCTCTCCCACCTCACTCTCTCTCCTCACTCTCTTTCCCCTCTCCCCTCCCCACTCTCTCTCCCCACTCTCTCTCTCCCCCTCTCTCCTCCCACTCTCTCTCCCCCTCCCTCTCTCTCTCTCCCTTCTCGCCCCCCCTGCTCACCTGATAGTTCATGTCTCTGATCTCCCCCCTCTCTCTACCCCTTCTCTCTCTCCCCCTTCTGTCTCTCCCACTCTCCCCCCCCCATTTTCTCTCTCCTCACTCTCCCCACTCTCTCTCTCTCCCCCTTCTCTCTCTCTCTCTCCCCCCTTTCTCACCTGATAGTCCATGTCTCTGATCTCTCCCCTCACTCTCTCCCCTCTCCCTCCCCTCACTCTCCCCCTCTCTGTCCCCCAATCTCTCCCCCCCCCTCTCTCTCCCCCTCTCTCTCTCCCCCCTTCTCTCTCTCCTCACTCTCTCTCCCCCTCTCCCCTCCCCACTCTCTCTCCCCACTCTCTCTCTCCCCCACTCTCCCCCACTCTCTCTCCCCCCTCTCTCTCTCCCTTCTCTCTCTCTCCCCCCTTGCTCAATAGACAATAGACAATAGGTGCAGGAGGAGGCCATTCAGCCCTTCGAGCCAGCACCGCCATTCAATGCGATCATGGCTGATCACTCTCAATCAGTACCCCGTTCCTGCCTTCTCCCCTTACCCCCTCACTCCGCTATCCTTAAGAGCTCTATCCAGCTCTCTCTTGAAAGCATCCAACAAAAGCATCCTCTCTCCTCCCACTCTCTCCCCCTCTCTCTAGCCCTTCTCTCTCTCCCCCCACTCTCTCTCCCCCTTCACTCTCTCCCACTCTCCCCCCTTTTCTCTCTCCTCTCTCCCCACTCTCTCTCTCTCTCCCCTTCTCTCTCTCTCTCTCTCCCCCCTTTCTCACCTGATAGTCCATGTCTCTGATCTCTCCCCTCACTCTCCCCCTTCTCTCTCTCTCCCCACTCTCCCCCCTCTCTTCCCCCCCTTCTCTCTCTCACCACTCTCCCCCTCTCCACTCTCTCTCCCCCACTCTCTTTCCCCCTCTCTCTCCCCCTTCTCTCTCTCACCTCACTCTCTACCCTCTCCCCTCCCCACTCTCTCTCCCCCTCTCTCTCTCCCCCTTCTCTCTCTCTCACCTCACTCTCTCTCCACACTCTCTCCCCCCTTCTCTCTCTCCCCCTCACTCTCCCCCCCTCACTCTCTCCCCTCTCTCTCCCCTCTCTCCTCCCACTCTCTCCCCACTCTCTCTCCCCGCTCTCCCTTCTCTCTCTCCCCCCCTTGCTCACCTGATAGTCCATGCCTCTGATATCCCCCCTCTATCTCTCTCCCCCCTCTCTCCCCCCTCACTCTCCCCTCTCTCTCTCCCCCTCTCTCCTCCCACTCTCCCCCCCTCTCTCTCCCTCCTTTCTCAAACTCAACTCAACTAAACTCAACCCAACTAAACCAATCCAAACTCTCTCTCTCCCCCTCTCTCCCCCCTCTCTCTTCCCCTTCTCTCTCTCATCTCACTCTCTCCCCCTCTCTCCTCCCACTCTCTCCCCCTCTCTCTCCCCCCTTCTCTCTCTCACCTCACTCTCTCCCCCTCTCTCCTCCCACTCTCCCCCCCTCTCTCTCTCTCACCTCACTCTCTCTCCTCTCTCTCTCTCCCCCCTCTCTCTCCCCCCTCTCTCTCTCCACTCTCTCTCTTGGTGCTGGGTGACTCCTTTGATCTCTAATCGGACGTTACCTCGCACTAAACGTTATTCCCTTTATCCTGTATTTGTACACTTTGTAATAGGGACATAAGTGACCGGAGCCGAATTAGGCCATTCGGCCCGTCGAGTCCACTCCGCCTTTCAATTATGGCTGATCGATCTCTCCCTCCTCACCCCATTCTCCTGCCTTCTCCCCGATCAAGTAATCGTGTGCGGTCTTTCCACCGACTGGATCGCACGCCGCGACAAAGCTTCTCAATGTACCTCGGTACACGGGACAATACACTTTGGTTGCAATTGGGGCTTTGGTCTTTGGGCTGTGGTGTTGTTTGTGAATTGGTCGTGTTGTCTGATGATCATCGACAGGTTCTGGCGCTGGGAATGTTAAGGTTCAGCAAAGCAGAGGAATGTTATTGTGTCCTTGTTGGGATGGGTGCCAGTTACATAAACGCTTGACTCCAATCTGCCCGGATCGGTCTGACCAGGGGCCGGGCTTGTGGGAGCTCAGAGAGAGAGGGGGGAGAGGGAGGGAGGGTGGGAGGGGAGAGGGATGGGTGGATGGGGAGAGGGAGGAAGGGATTGGGAGAGGGTGGGAGGGAGGGAGGGATGGACAGGTAGGAAGGGAGAGGGTGGGAGAAGGTGGGAGGGAGGGAGGGAGGGACGGACAGATAGGAGGGGAGGGATTGGAAGAGGGAGGGAGGGATTGGGGAGAGGGTGGGAGGGATTGGGGAGAGGGTGGGAGGGATTGGGGAGAGGGTGGGAGGGATTGGGGGGAGGGAGGGAGGGACGGACAGATAGGAGGGGAGGGATTGGGAGAGGGTGGGAGGGAGGGAGGGACGGACAGGTAGGGGAGGGATTGGGAGAGGGTGGGAGGGAGGGAGGGACGGACAGGTAGGGGAGGGATTGGGAGAGGGATTGGGAGAGGGAGGGATCGGGGAGAGGGAGGGACAGATAGGAGGGGAGGGATTGGGAGAGGGAGGGAGGGAGGGAGGGAGGGAGGGACGGATGGACAGATAGGAGGGGAGAGGGTGGGAGGGATTGGGAGTGAGAGGGACGGACAGATAGGAGGGGAGGGTTTGGGAGAGGGTGGGAGGGAGTGACGGACAGATAGGAGAGGAGAGGGTGGGAGGGATTTTAGTGAAGGTATGAGGGTGGGGCAGATATTCCCGGCTGGTGTACTCGTGTGTACGTGGCGAGGGAAAGAGAGAGAGAGAGACAACAGAGCCATGTTGTTGCTGTTGGTGTTGGCGGCCTCGGCCGTTTACCTCCTCACCTCCCGGTGGTTCCTCAAACGCCCCCAACTCCTGCACCCCCCCAAGAGGCTGGCCTTCCGTGCCCGGCATGTATCCCACCGTGGGGGTGAGTGTCCGGTCT
>NC_135995.1:9337253-9377227 GCF_053455715.1 Rhinoraja longicauda
ACGGGCGGAGGGCGGGGCCAAGGCGGAGGGCCGCGGGGGCGGGGCCAAGGGCGGAGGACGGGCCAGGGGGGAGGGGCTAGATGCGGAGGGCGGGGCTAGGGGCAGAGGGCGGGGCCAGGGGAGGTGGGCACGGCCTGGGGCGGGCGACGTCTGATCGTCGTTCACAGGGAATTATCATGGGGAAACATAGAAACATAGACAATAGGTGCAGCAGTAGGCCATTCGGCCCTTCGAGCCTGCACCGCCATTCAATATGATCATGGCTGATCATCCAACTCAGTATCCTGTACCTGCCTTCTCTCCATACCCCCTGATCCCTTTAGCCACAAGGGCCACATCTAACTCCCTCTTAAATATAGCCAATGAACTGGCCTCAACTACCTTCTGTGGCAGAGAATTCCACAGATTCACCACTCTCTGTGTGAAGAAAAACTTTCTCATCTCGGTCCTAAAAGACTTCCCCCTTATCCTTAAACTGTGACCCCTTGTTCTGGACTTCCCCAACATCGGGAACAATCTTCCTGCATCTAGCCTGTCCAACCCCTTAAGAATTATTATATGTTTCTATAAGATCCCCCCTCAGTCTTCTAAATTCCAGCGATTACAAGCCCAGTCTATCCAGTCTTTCTTCATATGAAAGTCCTGCCATCCCAGGGATCAATCTGGTGAACCTTCTCTGTACTCCCTCTATGGCAAGAATGTCTTTCCTCAGATTAGGAGACCAAAACTGTACGCAATACTCCAGGTGCGGTCTCACCAATGCCCTGTACAACTGCAGCAGAACCTCCCTGCTCCTATACTCAAATCCTCTTGCTATGAATGCCAACATACCATTCGCTTTCTTCACTGCCTGCTGCACCTGCAGTCCTGCCATCCCAGGGATCAATCTGGTTAACCTTCTACCACCTATTATATTGAATTGTGGGCGTGTGTTATTTGTTTAAACGTTCGTTAACGGCTTGAATGGTCGCTCGCTGGAGGCGACAATAGACATTATGTGCAGGAGGAGGCCATTCGGCCCTTCGAGCCTATACGCACCGCCATTCAATGTGATCATGGCTGATCATTCTCAATCAGTACACAGAACGATGAACCACCAATGGCCTTGATTACATCAGGCCCAGGCTTACATGACAGGCAGCAGTGGTAAACAAATCTGTTTTATTATGTACAAAATGCATTTTACAAAATCATCACAAGCTGCACAAAAATGTGCAGAACAAACATCCACTGGATCAGTGACCAGACTTTGTATAAATTACAGGTTTTCAAAGAGCAACAACAGACAATAGTCAATAGATGCAGGAGGAGGCCATTCGGCCCTTCGAGCCAGCACCGCCATTCGCCGAGATAATGGCTGATCATCCTCAGTCAACACCCCGTTCCTGCCTTCTCCCCAGACCCCCCCCACAGCACAGACAAAGTGTGAACTTTTCCATGTTCCACAAGGATCTTGTCGTAAACTTTGGGGTCTGGGACCATGGACACATCTGGTCACATCTGCCACAGAGACGGCGCAGCAGCAAACCCGTTCCCCGTCACCCAGAGACGGGGTGCTCTGTCACCCTCCGCGTACAGGGGTCCCCACTCTGCAACTCTCCCGGTCCCACAACACCCGCTCCTCATCCCTGCGAGAGAGAGAGAGGGGGGAGAGAAAGGGGGGGGGAGAGGGGGGGAGAGAGGGGGGGAGACGGGGGAGAGAGAGAGGGGGGGAGAGAGAGAGGGGGGAGAGAGAGAGGCGGGGGAGAGAGAGGGGGGGAGAGAGGGAGGGGGGAGGGAGAGAGAGGGGAGGGAGAGAGAGAGAGAGAGAGTAGTGACTGGGCATCGCGGTCCATCCATCCCATTCACTTGCAGGGCAGCGTGACCCCGCAATGTTAGCCGGGGGAGAGGGGACGGGGGGGGGGGCAGGGAGACGGGGGGGGGAGAGATGGGGGAAGAGAGGTGGCGACCGAGAGGGGAGGGGGGAGGAGACCGAGAGAGGGGGGAAGGAAAGGAAGGGGGGCGGAGAACGGGACGGAGAGAGGGGACGGGACGGAGATGGGGGGGAGGGTGGGGCGACGAGGGGGGAGGGGCGCGGACAGAGAGGGGAGACGGGGATAGTCACGGCAAGGTGTGGGGGTTGCTGCAGAGATACGATGCCCAGACTCCCAGTACGGCTAGGACGAGAAGGATCACGGTGGGAATGATCACCCAACGACACCTGGACCCTGGAGGAGACAGACCCACACAGCCGTGAAAATGGAGCTTCGCTTAGAGACACAGCGCGGAAACAGGCCCTTCGGCTAGATTTGTATACACTGGAATTTAGAAGGATGAGCGGGGATCTTATCGAAACGTATAAGATTATTAAGGGGTTAGACACGTTGGAGGCAGGAAACATGTTCCCAATGTTTGGGGAAGTCCAGAACAAGGGGCCACAGTTTAAGAATAAGGGGTCGGCCATTTAGAACGGAGACGAGGAAAACATTTTTCAGTCAGAGAGTTGTGAATCTGTGGAATTCTCTGCCTCAGAAGGCAGTGGAGGCCAATTCTCTGAATGCATTCAAGAGAGAGCTAGATAGAGCTCTTAAGGATAGCGGAGTCAGGGGGTATGGGGAGAAGGCAGGAACGGGGTACTGATTGAGAATGATCAGCCATGATCATATTCAATGGCGGTGCTGGCTCGAAGGGCCGAATGGCTTCCTCCTGCACCTATTGTCTATTGGCCCATTGAGTACACTAGTCTTTCCAATCTTTCCTCATATGTCAGTCCCGCCATCCCAGGGATTAATCTCGGGAACCTACGCTGCACTGCCTCAATTACAAGGATGTCCTTCCTCAAATTAGGAGACCAAAACTGTACACAATACTCCAGATGTGGTCTCACCAGGGCCTTGTACAACTGCAGAAGGACCTCTTTACCCCCTTACTCAAATCCTCTTGTTATGAAGGCCATTAGCTTTCTTCACTGCCTGCTGTACCTGCACGCCAACTTTCAGTGACTGGTGTACAAGGACACCCAGGTCCCGCTGCACCTCCCCCTTACCTGACCTAACACCATTGAGAAAATAATCTGCCTCCTTGTTTTTGCCATTCTCAATCAGTACCCCGTTCCTGCCTTCTCCCCATACCCCCTGACTCCGCTATCCTTAAGAGCTCTATCTAGCTCTCTCTTGAATGCATTCAGAGAATTGGCCTCCACTGCCTTCTGAGGCAGAGAATTCCACAGATTCACAACTTTCTGACTGAAAAAGTTTTTCCTCCTCTCAGTTCTAAATGGCCGACCCCTCAGCAGGTCAGGCAGCATCTCGGGAGGGAAGGAAGGGTCTCGACCCGAAACGTCACGCATTTCTTCTCTCCCGAGATGCTGCCTGACCTGCTGAGTTACTCCAGCATTTTGTGAATAAATACTTTCGAAGAGTTTTTGTATATAGATTAATTAATTAAGAAAGAGATTAATAAAGATATATAATAAATTTATGTGGAGGTTCCCTGAGACATGAAAATTATTTCCAGGGTTCTGCTGAGAAATGCTGGAATGGAGGGAGAGGGATCATGTTCAGGCAGGGGGGGATCAGTTTGCATTGGCATCATGTTCGGTACAAACATTATTCCTGTGCTGTTTTCTGGGGTCTGTTGACCATGGGGGCACCGCCTTGAACTAAGGGGGAGCTCAGATGGAATGTGTCAATAATGGTTTGTGTAAAATGGAATCATTTGTAACTTTTTCGGCGCCCTTTAAGTGGCGATTCTTTGCATACCTTGCGTGTGAACAAGAAAACAATATATATATCACTGCGCCTTGTCAGATGTGACAAGGAAGTATTCATTCACGGAGAGTGCCGTGTGCAGGCCGGTGGGACTAGGCCAGAATTACCCACCGGGTCAGCATGGGCCGAAGGGCCAGTCTGGGTACTGTGCAACTCTCCACGCCGCTACTCGCCGACCACGCGCAGCTCAAAGTGCTCCACGTCGTGGTTCCTCAGCTCTCTGCCATAGTAGTTTGTCTCTATCTCGTAGGTCCCCTGGTCACCGAGACCCACGGCCCACAGCTCGATGACACCGTCCAGTCGGAAGTGGACTATGTCCCTGTAGGGCGGGCGGATCCAGGACGGACTCTCCGGGCTGTAAGACTTCCAATCCAGGATCGGCAGGACGGGACGGACACGCCACATCGCCACCCTGATCTTCTCGTGGTTGTGGGGCTGGACGGGAAACCTCACGGTCCCACCCACGGGGACAGTGGTGACCGAGCCCACGGTGGCCGACGTTCTTGTACCGCACAGAGCCGCAGTGTGGAGACCTGTAACACAACAAGGTCATAGAATTTTTCGAGGATGTAACCAGTAGAGTGGATAAGGGAGAACCAGTCGATGTGTTATATCTGGACCTCCAGAAGGCCTTCGACAAGGTCCCACATAGGAGATTGGGGTACAAACTTAAAGCACACGGTATTGGGGGTTCAGTGATGAGGTGGATAGAGAAAATTGGTTGGCGGACAGGAAGCAAAGAGTAGGAATAAACGGGTCCTTTTCGGAATGGCAGGCAGTGACTAGTGGGGTACCGCAAGGCTCAGTGCTGCGACCCCAGTTATTTACAATATATATTAATGATTTGGACGAGGGAATTGAATGCAAGTTTGCGGATGACACGAAGCTGGGTGACAGTGTTAGCTGCGAGGGGGATGCTAGGAGGCTGCAGAGTGACTTGGATAGATTAGGCGAGTGGGCAAATGCATGGCAGATGCAATATAATGTGGATAAATATGAGGTTATCCATTTTGGCGGCAAGAACAGGAAAGCAGAGTATTACCTGAATGGTGGCCAATTAGGAAAAGGGGAGATGCAACGAGACCTGGGTGTCATGGTGCACCAGTCATTGAAAGCAAGCGTGCAGGTGCAGCAGGCAGTGAAGAACGCCAATGGTATGTTGGCATTCATAGCGAGGGGATTTTAGTATAGGAGCAGGGAGGTTCTGCTGCAGTTGTACAGGGCCTTGGTGAGACCGCACCTGGAGAATTGTGTGCAGTTTTGGTCTCCTAATCTGAGGAAAGACGTTCTAGCCTTAGAGGGAGTACAGAGAAGGTTCACCAGATTGATCCCTGGGATGGCAGGACTTTCACATGAAGAAACACTGGATAGACTGGGCTTATACTCGCTGGAATTGAGAAGACTGAAGGGGGATCTTATAGAAACATATAAAATTCTTAAGGGGTTGGAGAGGCTAGATGCGGGAAGATTGTTCCCGATGTTGGGGGATGTCCAGAACCAGGGGTCACAGCTTAAGGATAAGGGGGAAGTCTTTTAGGACCGAGATGAGAAAACATTTCTTCACACAGAGAGTGGTGAGTCTGTGGAATTCTCTGCCACAGAAGGCAGTTGAGGCCAGTTCATTGGGTATATTTAAGAGGGAGTTAGATGTGGCCTTGTGGCTAAAGGGATCAGGGGGTATGGAGAGAAGGCAGGTACAGGTTACTGAGCTGGATGATCAGCCATGATCATATTGAATGGCGGTGCAAGCTCGAAGGGCCAAATGGCCTACTCCTGCACCTATTTTCTATGTTTCTATGTTTCTATGTCATTGTACCTGCCTGCTTCACCACCCTCAGAAAACATTGCCCCTCACATTCCCATTGAACCTGACCCCCCCCCCCCCCTCATCCCAGTAACTGTGTGTTTGTGTTGTCATTTGTGAGCGGGGCACCAAGGCACATTCCTTGAATGTGCACATACTTGGCCAATAAACTTATTCATTCATTCATTCATCAACTTATTCATTCATTCATGAAAAGGTGAGGCTAAAGGTGAAAGGAGTCAGAAAGGGGGTCAGGTGAGGAGAGTAGTGAAATGTGAAGCTGCAGGGAGGGGTATGGATACGAGAGTCAGTCTGAAGAAGGTTCTCGGCTCAAAACATCATCTATTCCTTTTCTCCACAGAAGCTGCCTGACCCGCTGAGTTACTCCAGCACTCTGTGAGACGTCACCTATCCATGTTCTCCACAGATGCTGCCTGACCCGCTGAGTTACTCCAGCACTCTGTGAAACGTCACCTATCAATGTTCTCCACAGATGCTGCCTGACCCGCTGAGTTGCTCCAGCTTATTGCGTCTACACTCTTGTTTAAGACCACCACACCCTGGGGAAAAGGCCTGTGACCATCCACAATAACAACGCCCCTCTTGGTTTTATACACCTCAACAAGAATCCCCCTCGTCCCCAGAGTAGGGACCTGTAGGGATCTGTGGAATTCTCTGACGCAGAAGGCAGTGGAGGCCAATTCTCTGAATGCATTCAAGAGAGAGCTAGATAGAGCTCTTAAGGATAGTGGAGTCAGGGGGTATGGGGAGAAGGCAGTTACGGGGTACTGATTGAGAATGATCAGCCATGATCACATTGAATGGCGGGGCGTACAGGCTCGTACATTCTCAATCAGTACCAGGTATAATCGAATTTAAAATGTATAATCGAATTTATAATGTAGGTACCATCGCGTACTATGAGTTCATACATGGCTGATCATTTTCAATCAGTACCCCGTTCCTGCCTTCTCCCCATAACCCCTGACTCCGCTATCCTTTTTAATTTTTTTTTAATTTAATTTAAATTTTAACAAAACAAATACATGTATGAACTCATAGTACGCGATGGTACCTACATTATAAATTCGATTACACATTTTAAATTTGATTATACCTGTATTGTTCTGTATTATCTCCCCACCCACAACCCCCCTCCCCCCACCCCCCAGTTAGAAAAAAGAGGAAAAAGGAGAAGAAGAAAGATAAAGAAATAAAAAAAATTAAAAAAGGAAAGAAAGAAAGAAAGAAGAAAGAAAGAAACCTGGAGACAAGAAGGAAACACTTCCGGCTAATTTCTTATTAAATTCTTTTTAAGGGTATCAAAACAATCCTAAAATTAAATATTTCCAATTCTTAATCCTAGTTTTAAAGTGAATGGGTTCCAAAGTTTCAAAAAGAAATCATATTTATTTCTCAGATTATAAGTAGCTTTTTCTAATGGGATACAACTACACATTTCTGCAAACCATCTTGCAATTCTTATTTCATTGTGGTCTTTCCAAATGACCGCCACACATTTTTTTGCTATTGCTATTGCTATTTTGAGAAATCTTTCCTGATATTTATCTAAAATTAACCTTGGTAATATTCCTTTTGTATCTCCCAGTAAAAACAACCTTGAATCCAATGGTATGGTCTTTTTCATCAATTGTTCCAAAAAGTTTTTTAGGGCTTTCCAAAAAGGAGTTACCTTCGGACATGCCCATGTGGAATGTAAAAAAGTACCCACATCCTGGTTGCATCTAAAACAAATTCCAGGTAAATTTGGATTTAAATTGTTTAATTTTTTCGGAGTTAAATGTAATTGATGTAAAAAATTATATTGTACTATATCTCACATTAATAGTATTTTTCATACTTTCTAAACATAATCTTTCCCAACTTGGTTCATCAATGCTAATATTCAGATCTGTTTCCCATCTTTGTCTTGATTTTTGAATTCCTATCTTTGGACTAGATTTTTGTAATAATTTATACATTGAAGATATAATTTTTTTAGTTCCATTGCCCTGAATCAGGGATTCAATTCCTTTAGTTTGAAATAGAAACATTGAATTACCTAACTTTTCCCTTAAAAAAGATTGTTGTTGATAATAGAAAAAAATACTATTCCCTGGGATTTGATATTTGTTTCTCAATTGAGAAAATGTCAAAAAATTATTTCCTTCATAGCAATCTCCTATATGTTTAATACCCTTCTGTTCCCAGACTTGTAATATTTGATTATTCCAAGCAAACGGCAGTAGTCTATTTTTTACTAATGGAGTTTTAGCTGTTAGAAAAAATCTTTTATCATTAGCTTTAACTGTTTTCAACAATATATTAATTAAATGTGTTAGCAAAGGTGACTCTTGATCCTTAACTAATAGCTTCGCTTCCCATTTATAGATAAATTCTTCTGGGCATAGTTCTTTTATTTTATCCATCTCAATTTTAACCCATGCTGTTTTTCCACCCTCTTGATAAAAGGATGAAATAAAACTCATTTGTGCTGCCAAATAGTAATTTTTAAAATTTGGTAATTGCAATCCACTTAATTCAAATTTCCATGTTAATTTTTCCAGAGACACACTTGGCATTTTACATTTCCAAACAAAATTTCTCACAATTTTATTCAATTCTTGAAAAAAATTATTTGGTAAAGGTATAGGCAGTGTTTGGAATAAATATTGTATCCTCGGAAAAATATTCATCTTAATACAGTTCACTCTCCCTAGCAATGTAATTGGAAGATTCATTCATTTCTTCAAGTCCTCATCTATTTTTTTAATTAGTGGTTTATAATTTAGTTTATACAGATTATTTAACTTATTATCTACTTTAACCCCTAGATACCATGCCTTCTTTTTGCCATTTAAACTGACTTTCGCTTTTACATTGATCATAATTACCTTCAAAAAGAGGCATTATTTCAGTTTTATCTTTATTAATTTTGTATCCTGATACTTTCCCGTATTCTTCCAGTCTGAAATATAATTTTCTTAAGGATTCCAATGGTCTAGTAAGACAAATTAAAACATCATCTGCAAATAAAGTAATTTTGTGATTTTCCTGATTAACTTTAAATCCTTCAATGTCTAAATCTGATCTTATTAGTTCTGCTAGAGGTTCAATAACCAATACAAATAAAGCTGGTGACAAGGGACATCCCTGTCTACTAGATCTTTCCAAATTAAATGATTGAGAAGATTGGCCATTTGTCACCACTTTGGCTTTAGGTTGTTTATAAAGGGCTTTTACCCAGTTAATGAAACCATTTCCCAATCCATACTTTTCTAATACTTTAAATAAAAAATCCCATTCTAACCTGTCAAACGCCTTTTCAACATCAAAAGCAACTGCTACACTTAATTCCTTTCTTTTCTGTGCTAAATGTAAAATACTTATAAATCTTGCTACATTATCAGATAATCTCCTTTTTTTGACAAATCCAGTTTGGTCCTCTTTAACCAGCTTAGGTAAAAATCCTGCCAATCTCCTTGCCAAAAGCTTAGCAACTATTTTATAATCTGCATTCAACAATGATATTGGTCTATAAGAAGATGCTTTTAAAGGGTCGTTCCCTTTTTTGGGAATTACGATTATAATTGCCATTGAGAAGGATTCTGGTAATGTAGAAGTTTTTTCCGCTTGATGTATCACTTCCATAAATACTGGTAACAACAAATCTTTAATTTTTTATAGAACTCAGGTGGGAAACCATCTTCCCCTGGTGATTTATTACTTGGTAAAGAATGTATTACTTCCTCCACTTCTCTCAAAGTAAATGAGGCATTTAGTCCCATCTGCTCCTCATTAGAGATTGTTGGTAATTGTATCTTGGATAAAAAAATATTTATCTTAAATTCATCCTTTTCAGATTCAGAATGATACAGATTAGTGTAGAATTGCTTAAATACCTCATTGATTTCTCTAGGTTTATAAGTAATAATGTTTTGATCTGTTCTAATTGAATTTATTGTTCTTAATATTTGTTCTTCTTTTAGTTGCCATGCCAATACCTTGTGCGCTCTTTCTCCTAATTCATAATACTTTTGGTTAGTTCGTAATGTTAGTTTTTCTGTTCTGTAAGTATGTAAAGTATTGTATTGAAAGTTTTTATTTGCAAGTTGTATTTTTTTTGTATCGGAAGAAGCTTTATGTTAGTCTTTTTCTAGTACGGTGATTTCTTTTCTAATCTTTCAGATTCTTTCCTATAGTCTTTCTTTATCTTAGATGAATAGCTTATAATTTGGCCTCTCAAATAAGCCTTCATTGCATCCCATACAATAAATTTATCATTAACTGAATTTAAATTTGTTTCCAAAAATAATCCAATTTGTCCTCGAATGAAATCACAAAAGTCTTGCCTTTTCAATAGTAAAGAGTTGAGTCTCCATCTATATACTGACTGTTCTTTATCTGGCATCGTAATTTTCATTAATAATGGTGAATGATCCGATAACAATCTAGCCTTATAATCTATTTGTATTATTCTACCCCTTAATTGAGCTGAAATCAAAAATAGATCTATTCTAGAATATGTATCATGTCTATTGGAATAAAAGGACGGTGGCGGTGACTGAAACACAATCCGGTATGACGAGAGAAATGAAAAGGAGAGTCCGTCCGCAAGATCTACCTTGTTGAATAACTTGAGTAATACATTGTGCTATTATTTGCATTGCTTTTCATCAGCTTCGTGAGTTAATACAAGGCTGTTCTTAATAAACAAAACTTAACCTTCTTATTAAGGAATTAATGTAAGTCGGTGATCAATTTCTTAGGACGTAGATGTCGCGGCACGAACAGCATTTATTGCACATCACTAATTGCCCTCTGAGTAGATGGCTTGGCCATTTCCAAGGACATTTGATCTTCAACCGAGTTGGATCTTTAACAAAATAAGAGTGTTGCGCTCATCGTTTTTCAGACAGTTTATTTGTTTCAAGTATTCGAGGCGATTAACTGTATTTAAGGTGCGGAAAAATAATTTATAATGTGTCCCTGGATTGTGCCACTGGATTCCTCGTTCGATAATTAAATCGGTGCCTCGCCACCGCACCCCAACCTCTAGTTGATGCCTCGAGTTCTTGTTTCTTGGTCCTCCAAAATATTCGAAATGGAATTTAAACTGGAGGTGGCGGAGTATGGACTTACGCAAGAAGGGCTTCTTGGAGACGAAGAGCTGACATAAATTTAGTTGCCTAATATGTAATTTAGTAGCCTAATATGCAAACCGCCGGGGATTTAAAAAAAATTACAGCAATAGAAATCTCGGATACAATAATTACCTTGGCTCCGATCTGGTTGCCACATTGGCCGGCTTGTATGTGCACGATCTCCCGCATGGTAAATGTGTTAATTTGAGTTTAGGGAAGGAACGAAAGTAAGAAAGAGAGAAAGAAAGACGGAAGTCGGACTGTCCCGCTGGTTTGCAGAGTGACCGCGCCGCTCTCAGCAGTTCACCAGTTCCTGTGGGATTGCGGCCCTTCAGTTAATAACCATGTCCAAAACCGGGATTATTCCCGTCACGATCTCACACACCTTTATAAGATCACCCCTCATCCTCCTGCGCTCCAAGGAATAAGGTCCTAGTCTGCCCAATCTCTCCCTACAGTGAGACCCTCAGACCCTGGCAACGTCCTCATAAGTATCTCTACATCCTTTCCAATGTATCCACATTCTTCAGACAGCAGGGTGAACAAAACTGAACACATTGGTCCACACTGGACATCCTTAATATGAAATGATGCACGGCTTACCCAAATATAGATGCACCTGAAGACTGGAGCGCGAGAGACGAGTGAACTGATGTGGATTAAAATATGTTTTAATAATATTACTTCCATCCTGATCCCGGGCTGTGAACGGAGATGCGGGCGGCGGGTTCCACTGCCCAACAAGTGCAACGCCTCCTCAGTTACACCTCCTTAGCGCTGGTCCCTGTCCCTTTCTGTCCCGCCTTACACAATCCCAGGGCAATCTCTCCCCTTTCGTCTATATTCAGGCCGGTTTAATGTCTAACTGACCCCTCCCTCGAGTGATTAGTTGGAAGTGGCCAGGACACCTTCACACTGAACACTTGCAGCCAAATAAGGTCATTGCCGGAGACGGCAGCGCGCGCAGTGGGAAACACTGAACCAGGAAGTGGCGGAGTTACAATGGCTGCGAAAGACTCGGTCGGGAGTTGGACCGAGGAGGCAGTTTGTCCCATCTGCCTCGATTTCTTCACCGATCCGGTTACACTGGAGTGCGGGCACAACTTCTGCCGCTCCTGTATCACACAGAGTTGGGACAGAGAGGAGAGAAACTACTGCCCGGAATGTAGAGTGGTGTTTACAGACCGCACCCTCAAAGTAAATTGGGCCTTGGCGAGACTGGCTGAGAAAGCTCGAACACTGAGCCTGAATCGGGAAATAATTCCAGAGAAGGAAAGTAAACTTCACTGCGAGGAACATCAGGAAGAACTGAAGCTGTTTTGTGAAACTGATAAGAAGCTGATCTGTGTGGTTTGTGCAGCTGGGCGGGAACACAAGTTTCACAGCTTCATGCCGGTTAAAGAAGCTGTTGAAAACCACAAGGTAAAAGCAAACCGATTTTAATCGCATCATTTTAATTCCATTTTTACTGTTCAACCATTTAATTTTCTGATTCCCAAACACAATTCCAGGATCAGGTGAAATCTTCCATCCGGTCTCTCACAAAAGATAAATCAGGGATCCAGCAAATGGAGCAGCAACAGAAAGAGAAGATTTCTGGAGTTCTGGTGAGGCTTTAAGTTTCGATGTGCAGGTTTGATCCCTGTGATGCGTGTAATAACAGGGCAGCGCAGTGACACAAATAGTGCTGCTGTCTCCTAGTTCTGGTGAGCGGGTTCGATCCAGACCTCGGGCGCTGCCCGTGTGGTTCACGCCTTCTCCCTGTGACCGCGGCGGATTCCTTCCACGTCCCCAACAAAGATACCAGAGGAGCAAAATGAACCACTCCGTCGAAATTGCGTCCACTGAAGTGTAGTATGTAACATCATTTTAGTAAGGAAAACCCACCTCTCGCTGTGTAATCAGTGTTGTGGGGTAACAGTGTGAGTGATGATCCCATCAAAGTGCAGAAAATATCTCATCTATCAACCCACATTTTATTGTTACTTTTATTTTAAAATGTTTTCCCCCTGCTAAATTTCTCTGGTTTTATTTTCTTACTGTTTCTGCCCATGTCCCTCCCATCCTTCCTCCCCAGTTCCCTCTTTTGTGTAGTTTCCCTTGTATTGCCCAAACACACACTCAGCACAAATTTAACTTATATATATATGTATAGATATGAATGTGTGTTTGTTTGTGTGTGAGAGGCAAGATGGAGATAAATAGATCTCAAAGTTCCTTCTCCTGGATCAGAAGCAACTTTGATTTAAAGCAACGCTCTATTTCTCTTTTCATCTTATTTTTCAAATGATGTACATAAACCATAAAGGATTCAACCTTTATGGTATATATATATACATAGATATATGTCTAGTTACTTTCTAGTGATTTCCTCTAATTATTTGTTTAGCAACCTTTTTACTTTCAATCTCTCTCTCTCTCTCTTTTTCTCTGTACCCAATATATACAAATATATATACAAACATAAAATCAGTCATTCACACACTTCTCAGCGCATGGTTCTCTCTATCATGATCACTGTTCTCTCACATACATTTCATTAGGGCCTTCCCGTACACATTCGCAATCAGTGACATCAAACTTATTTCCAGAAATCCTAATATTGTGAATAAAATAACTATGAACACATATTAAGATATTTATAATAATAATAATAAACATTTATTTTTTATCGCGCTTTTCCAAATGCTCAAAGACGCTTTACAAAAACAGTCAAGACATAAAAACAAACAAACGAACTGTCCTGACGGAGAAGCGGCGAACAAATAGCGCCAGCGTCCTCTCACGTCAGGGTCCGTCAGTAAACAATAAAGAACACAAGACACACAATTACAATTTTAACACAAACAGCCATCACAGTGATTGCTCCAGGCACACCCTCACTGTGATGGAAGGCAAAGAAAAGTCTTATCTCCATTTTTCCATTATTTTCATTCTACATTAGTGTAATAAAATGTAATGCATACATACCTACACTTATACAGAAGTGCTAGCTTTAGTTATGAATAATGTACATTACCACCATAGTTTAGATTTGAATTTAACATATAATTGAGGGGGTCGGTGCAATATAGTGCTAACCCTCAGTTTTGTGAAAAATGAGTTACAGGCATTGACACGATACTTACCCACAATCCTACAACCTGTAAAAAATTCATATTTAAATTTAACCTTCTTCACCTTCCCTCCTTTGTCTGAAGAAGGGTCCCAACATGAAACATCACCCATCCTTTTTCTCCAGAGATGCTGCCTGACCCGGTGACTTACTCCACCCAGGGCCATTTTTACAGCATTATGGGCCCCCGGGCAAAGCAGTGTACTGGGGCCCCTACCGTTACTCTCCCCCACCCCCCTTTCCCTACCAGCCCCCCCCCCCCTGTCGTGTCGGCGAAAAGCACTTACCGAAAAGCACTTAACGATGGACTTAGGGTGCTACATTGTTGCGAAAAGCACTTACAGATCGCTGTGAGAAGCACTTAGTGACCGAAAATGTTGCGAAAAAAACACTTATTGAACCTACATTTTTAAAGTAGTATTTATTTATTGCAAGTCACTTAACATACACAGATCAGCATGGGGCCCCTATGCTCGTGGTGCCCCCGGGCAAGTGCCCATCAGGCCCATGCGTTAAGACAGCCCTGACTCCACCACTGTGTCTATTTGAATTGGATTCGTGCTCTGTACCACATCACATTGGTCATTTTAGTGGCTGTCAAGGATTTTTAACTAATCAATTCACCAATTCAAATTTTCTTGGCTCTAATTATAAAGTTAAATGTCTTTTCGATTATATTGTGGATACAGTCGAGTTCTATTGTTTGCAAATGCCAAATCTCTGCTTCCATGACTTTCTAAAATAAAGCAAAAAGAGATACAGCTCGTGGAGGTGAAAATAAAATTAACAGAGAAAGCAAAGAAGAACAGTTCATTAAATATGATCAATTGGCCTGATACAGATAGAGTGGATCTCTAGTGCAAATATTCAATCAGTAACATCCAAATTTTAAAGATCATGAAGCAGCAACTCGTCAAGAAATAGTCATAGGTGTCAACCATCAACTTATCCAAGAAGAAGAACAAAAATAATTGTTTGCAAACATTTTATATACGAACAAATCGCAGAGAGTTGTGAACACAGCCCAGTCTGGCACACAGAATCTGTTTACTAAAATGGGGCTGAAATGTACCCATGACCAACTACGGTTTTACGTGTCGGGTGGTCTATCTTGCTCCTCTAGTATCTTTGGTGCCCAATACATGCTGGTTCAAAGGTCAATCGGTGACTGTAAATTATTCCTGCGGAGGTGGGTTGTGGGCGGATGAATGAGAATTAATGGGTACGTGAAAAGGAATAGGCATCAGGGAATTAAAGTCATAAGGAATAGGAGTAGAATTAGGCCATTTCGCCCATCGCATCTACGCCGCCATTCAATAATGGCTGACCTATCTCTCCCTCCTTACCCCATTCTCCTGCCTTCTCACCATAATCTCTGAAACCTGTACTAATCAAGAATCTATCTTTGCCATAAAAATATCCATAGCCTTCTGTGGCAAAAAAAATCCACAGATTCACCACCCTCTGACCAAAGAAATTTCTCTTCATCTTCCTAAATTAGCGTCCTTTAATTCTGAGGCTATGACTTTGAGTCCTGGATTCTCCCACTAGTGGAAACATCCTCTCCACAACCACTCTATCCAAGCCTTTCACTATTCTGTATGTTTTAATTAGGTCCCCCTCATTCTCTGAAACCCCAGCGAGTACTGGCCCAGTGCTAACAAACGCTCATCATAGGTTAACCCACTCATTCCTGGGATCATTCTTGTAAACCTCCTCTGGACCCTCTCCAGAGCCAGCACATCTTTCCACAGATATGGTGCCCAAAATTGCTCACAATATTACAAATGCGGCCTTACCAGCGCCTTATGGAGCCTCAACATCACATCCCTGCTTTTGTATACAAGCCCTCTTGAATAAATGCTGGCACAGAGTTTGCTTTCCTTACTATTGATCTATGCCTTTATTCCTACCACCAAAATGCATGACTCCACACTTTGAGATATTGATGAAATATTGATCTTCACCTTTCATTTCACAGGAACAGTCACACAACCTTCAGTCTAAGATCAAATCCCAGTTTGCTGAACTGCACCAGATTCTCACTGAGAAAGAGCAGCGAGGACTGACAGATATCCGGGAGGACGAGAAGAGGATTCTAAATGCAATGGAGAAAAATCTTCGAGAAATTGAAGTGAATTTAAATTCCATTCAGGAGGAACTCTTTAAGTTGCAGCAGCAGATGGATCAAAAGGACAATGTGGTGTTTCTGAAGGTGAGGGGTTACACTACAGTCTGGCGAAGTGAAAGTGCACAGTCACAAAATGGTGGGGGATGTTTCTGAAATAAATGCTGCCTTTACCAGTAATTCAGAACTGGGTAAATGTTTCATCTGTTCCAGTTGTAGTTGTTCCCAAACTAATTGGCCTCCCGCATAATCTATGGGATCTCAGGACTGCCTGGCTGGAATGTAGAGAGGTGTTTGTATTCTGTGGAGTTCAGAACTACGACGGGTGATCCTATATCTGATCTCAAGGACCACGAATGGACAGAGGGCAGTAAATCTCTGGAACTCTCCAACCCAGAGACTCTGAGAGAATTAACATGTTAGACGTATTTATACCAGAGGAAGATACATTTTTGAAAATTCCAGGAAATGAAATGAAAGGGAATGGGACAAAGTGGAGGAGTTGAGTCCTGGGCGAGATCAGCCATAACCACATGATGGGGATTAACATTGAAATCTAGAACGTGGCGCACACAGCAGATTGATCATCTACATCCGGTTCCCATCAGCAGTGGGCGGTCACCTTGGGGGAATTTGCTCGGTTTGTTTTACCCACCTTTGTTCACCATAGAATGACATCCCATTCTACATCATAGACTGGCCATTTGGCCCATCCTATCCAGTCAAGATTTCTGTTCCACTCAACATCCTGCTCGCCCTTAAATTTATCTCTGCTGTTGGCTTCAGTCCCTCCAATGCAAGTGAGGTCCATGTTCTCATGACTGCATTCCTTTCAGTATTTATTGAAGACCACGTTACATTTCAGGTTTGATTTTTGCTCTCCCATCGATTAGAGATATTATTTCATCCTCACCCATTTAAATCCACCGATAAACTTAAATCTTATTTCATCATTCCTGACACCTTCCCCAGATAAACTCCCACAACCTGCCCAGTCTTTGCATTGAGTTCCATCCTCTCAGTTATGGCGTAATTCTCATAATAATAATAATAATAATAATAATATTCATTTATTGTCATTGCAACGAGTACAACGAAATTAAAAAATAGCCAATCCTGACGGTGCGTACAAACATATATGCAATAAATGCAAAAACAAATAAATACATAAATACAATTAAATACAATTATATTAAGTACAAGATTTTTTAACGGTGTTGCCTAGTGCAAAGGTAGTGTTCAGTTCTCGTATGGCCCTGGGGTAAAAACTGTTCTTAAGTCTGTTTGTTCGGGATTTGATCGACCTGAAACGTCGACCAGAGGGCAGATGAACAAACAGACGGTGGCCGGGGTGGGATGGATCTTTTATTATTTTGCCTGCTCTACTGAGGCAGCGTAGTCTGAACAGGTGCTCCAGGGAGGGCAGTGAGCAGCCGATGATCTTCTGGGCCGTCGTGATGACCCTCTGAAGGGCCTTCCTGTCCTTTTCTGAGCAGCTGGCATACCATGTGGTTATACAGTATGCCAGCACACTCTCGATGGAGCAGCGATAGAAGGACAACATGAGCTTCTCCTGCAGGTTGGTTTTCCTGAGGATCCTCAGGAAGTGGAGTCTCTGCTGTGCCTTCTTTACTGTGGTGATGGTGTTGGTAGACCAGGTAAGATCCTCTGCGATGTGCGTACCCAGGAACCTGAAAGCTGGTACCCTTTCCACACAGACCCCATTGATGTAGAGTGGGTCGTAATTTCCACTGGTTTTTCTAAAGTCAATTATAAGTTCCTTTGTTTTGGAGGAGTTCAGGAACAGATTGTTCACTGAACACCATGCTGCCAGCCTTTGGATTTCATCCCTATAGGCTGTCTCATCTCCTTCTGAGATGAGTCCAACCACAGTCGTGTCATCCGCGAACTTGATGATGGTGTTGGTGGGATGGGTGGGGGCGCAGTCGTGAGTGTAGAGGGAGTAAAGGATGGGGCTCAACACACAGCCCTGAGGTGAGCCGGTGCTCAGTGTAATGGTGGAGGAGAGGTGAGGGCCTATTTTGACGGTCTGGGGGCGGTTGGTCAGGAAGTCCTTGATCCATTGGCAGATGGTTTGGGAAAATCCAAGGTCGGAAAGTTTGGTGACCAGTCTGCTCGGGATGACCGTGTTAAAGGCAGAGCTGAAGTCGAGGAAGAGCATCCTCACATAGCTCCCCTGGTGTTCAAGGTGGGTCAGTGCAGTGTGAAGAGCAGTGTCGATGGCATCCCCTGTAGACCTATTTGCTCTGTAGGCAAACTGGTGTGGGTCGAAGGTGGGTGGGAGGCTGGCTTTGATGTGCTGCAGGACCAGTCTCTCGAAGCACTTTGTGATGACCGGTGTGAGTGCTACCGGACGGTAGTCGTTAAGACCGCTGATGACAGACTTTTTCGGCAGTGGGATGATTGTGGCGGACTTCAGGCAGGGAGGGATGGTGGATTTTAAAAGGGACAGGTTGAAGATTTTTGTGAAGACCTCAGATAATTGGTCTGCACATTCCCTCAGCACTCTGCCCGTCACACCATCGGGGCCTGCAGCTTTCCTGGGATTCACTGCTCTGAGCACGCGCTTAACATCATACTCCTGCACAATGAAGGTGTTGCTGTCAGGTGCTGGAGAGGGTGTTATGTCTGCCACTGTAGCTTTCACCTCGAAACGAGCAAAGAAACAGTTAAGTTCCTCTGCCAGCGAGGCGTCGCCGTCGGCAGTCGTGCGGTTGCTGGTCTTGTAGTTGGTGATGTGCTGGATGCCTTGCCATACCCGCCGTGGGTCATTGTTGGAAAAGTGGTCCTCAATCTTCCTCTTGTAGGACGCTTTGGCATCCTTGATGCCTCTCTTCAGGTTGGTTCTAGCAGCACTGTATAGAGCTCTATCACTAGACCTGAAGGCGGTGTTACGGTCCTTGAGGAGAGACCTGACATCCTTTGTCATCCAGGGTTTTTGATTGGGATACAACCGGATGCGTTTGTCGACGGTGACATTGTCAACACAGTTTTTGATGTAGCAAAGTACAGTTGATATGTACTCCTCCAAGTCATGATCCTCAAAAATATCCCAGTTGGTCCTTTCGAAGCAATCCTGCAGCTGCGAGGAAGCTCCTTCAGGCCATGTCTTAACAGTCTTTATGGTGACTGGAGCTTTCCTCCTGAGTGGGGTGTATGCTGGAGTTAGGAATATGGACAGGTGATCTGTATGCCCCAGGTGTGGTAGTGGTGCTGACCTGAAACCCTTCTTAATATTTGAGTAAACCTTGTCTAGTGAACATAAACATAAACATTCCTTATGCTTTCCCCCTTCGTTCTACGTCTCGATGGTAATGTTCGCTTTCTATCTGCATGACAGCGGTGATAAGAGTTGGGGAATGGGAATTATCAGAGAGTTGTGGAAATGTGGAGAAATTCCCGCTGTCGGGAATAGGACGGTCCATCTCAGTCAATTGAGATTTGTGTTTTATTTCTTTCAGGAGGAAGCTGGTCGCAAGCGAAGGTAGGACATTCTCTTGACGGAAACATTGTAAGGTTTGGTAACATTGCACCTTATTGTAACATTGCACCTTATTGTAACATTGCACCTCATTGTAACATTGCACCTCATTGTAACATTGCACCTCATTGTAACATTGCACCTTAACAGCAGGGGGACCAACATTCTGGCAGGCAGGTTTGCTGGTGCTGCATGTGTGGCTTTAAACTGAGTAGTGAGGGGGAGGGGTTGACAAATTGGGAATATGAAGATGGAGTTAAAGGGGAAGCAAATACATGAGAAACTGTAAAGGACTCTTGAATAAATGGGAAGGGAAGTTCTAGATGGGATAAGAGAGCAAGGTCAGGGAAAATTGTAACAGGTGTGAGAGGGGAGGTGAATACCGAAGGTAAAGTGTTGTATTTAAATGCGCGAAGTATAAAAAATAAAGTGGATGAGCTTGAGGCTGTCATATGTTGAAAGACTAGAGCGACTAGGCTTGTATATACTGGAATTTAGAAGGATGAGAGGGGATCTTATTGAAACATATAAGATTATTAAGGGGTTGGACACGTTAGAGGCAGGAAACATGTTCCCAATGTTGGGGGAGTCCAGAACTAGGGGCCACAGTTTAAGAATAAGGGTAGGCCATTTAGAACGGAGGTGAGGGGAGTCTTTTTCAGTCAGAGAGTTGTAAATCTGTGGGATTCTCTGCCTCAGAAGGCAGTGGAGGACAGTTCTCTGGATGCATTCAAGTGAGAGCTAGATAGAGCTCTTAAGGATAGTGGAGTCAGGGAGTATGGGGAGAAGGCAGGAAAGGGGTACTGATTGAGAATGATCAGCCATGATCACATTGAATGGAGGTTCTGGCTCGAAGGGCCGAATGGCCTCCTGCTGCACATATTGTATATTGTCTATTGTTTTGTTGAACAGCCCAATATATTTCTAACGCTCAGTTTATAACCAGCTGTTAAATATTTGCAGAGTTGGTGTTGAAGCCAAACCACAGTTGGTGGTAGATGGTCACTTGCTGCTTGAAAAGTTTGAAACTCCTTTTTTGTACAACACGGTATTGGCAGAAGCATCTGATGCCATCAAGCAAGGTAAAGCTTATACCTTTTCCATTGTTCTTGTTTCTGACATCTTTAAGTAATGCGTAGATGCAAGCATTAATGGTATTTTGGACTGAAGGGAAATTGAAGATTTGATCTACCACCAAACATAGCTGCAGAAAAGCATCACAAAGTCAGAGAGCTGTGTCACACAGAAACAGGCCCTTTGACTCGACACGACCATGCCAACCAAGTTGCCCAACCGAACTTGTCCCACCTGCCTGAGTTTGACACATATTCTTCCAAGTCTTTCTTATCCACGTATCCACCCAACTGTCTGTAAATGGTCGTCATTGTACCTCCCTCCACCATTTCCTCTGTCAGTTCGTTCCATACTTACACAACGCATTGACTGAAAAAACTGCTCCTTTTTACTGTTTCCACTCTCACCTTGAACTGATGCACTCGAGGTTTAGACTCTCCTACCTTTGGCTAAAATACTGTGGCTATTCACCTCATCTGTGCACCTTATATAGATCTTATACACAACTGTTAAAGCACCCTGATGGGCTCCAAAGACAAATGTTCCTGCCTGTCCAACGTCTCCCTTCAGACCTGATGAAATTGGCGTAAACCCTTTTGCACCCTCTCCAATTTACACACAACCTCATTGTGTCAAACGCTGTATTTAATATCCTGACCTGTGAAAGCATGAGCAACAAACACATTCTACACCTCCCTGCCTGTCACCGTTGCATCTTCCATGGCACTGTGTACCTGCACCCCGACATCTTTCCGTTCTATAAAGCTCCCCGTTTACTGTGTATGTCCTGCCCTGGTTTGTCTCAGCAAAGTGCATCGCCTCACCTTCACATGAATAAATCCCACCTGCCGTTCCTGAGCCCATTGGCCCAGTTCACAGGGATCACATTTACTCTCAGGTAACATTCTTCACTCTCCACAATGTCACCAATTTTACTTCCATCTGCAAACTGACGAACCGTGCAGCCTACATACACACCCAATCGTGTATATAAATAAGGAACAACAGTGGGCTCTGTCTCCAGTCTGAAAAACAACCCTCTACCAACATCCTCTGCGACCTTCAGGTAATGTTGTGTTACATCCGCTAGTTCACCCCGGATTCCATGAGATCCAACCTTCCAGAGCGGCCTCCCATGCGGTGTGTAGAAGTTGCATCTCTCGGAGGGCAGTGAATATCTGGCATGTTGTGCCCAGGGTGATGGTAAAAAGCTGAGATGTTGGATACGTGCAATTTGGCTACAAATAAATATTTGATAGATCGAAAATATAAGATTATGGGGAACTCACACAGAAGAGGAATTGGTGCCAGCTTAGATCAGCCACGATCACATTCAATGGAGGGACAAGCCTGAGGAGTGGGTCCTAATCCTGCTCCTGTTTTCTTGTGTTCCTTTCCTCCTGTGTACCGATAAATTGACATACTTGACAACAGAGGGAATGCAGCAAAGATTAACAATACTTGTCCCTGGGACAATGAGTTTGCTGTGCGGGGTGAGATTGACTAGACCAGGCCTGTGTACTCGAGTGTTTGGGTGTATTAGAGGAGATCTCAGTGAAACACAGAGTTATTACAGGGCTCAGTGGGCTGGATGCAGGGAGGATGGTTCCCCTGTCAGAGGGGTCTAGAGAGCGGGCACTCTCTCAGAATGTGGGCTGCACCATGTAGCACAGAGATAAGGAGACATTACTGCATGCAGAGGCTGGGGAACGACCCTGCACCGGTGGCTGTGGAGACTCAGTCATTCAGTGCTCTTGGAGCTGAGAGCAATGGTTGTACATTACAGAGTCTGGCCCTTCGGCCCATCGTGTCCATGACCATCTTTTGTCCAGCTATACGAATCGATTTGCCCACATTCCATCGGCATTCTTCTGCACCTCACCTATTTAAGTACCTCCAATATATTGATTATATCTCACTCCACCACCTCCTCTGTAGCATGTTCCAGATATCACCCACTCTCAGTGTAAATCTATGTACTAAACCTCTCGTTTGTTTGTTTGTTCTGGAACTAGAGCGAAAACGGTACACGATAGCATGACGATTTTAAGCCCACCTTACTCACCGTCATCCCTTTGGTGCTAATGGAAGAAGTTTCATTGAAATCGGTGTTATAATTTTTAAGTTATTCCACATTTTAAAGCTTAAACCTATCTCCTAGGGAGGTAGGGTAGATGGAGGGAGAGAGGGGGGGGGGGAGTGAGGGAGGGAGGGGGGAGGAGAAGGTGCTGCACCAATGCAGGAGAAGTTGGGCCCAGCGGGTCCACTTGGTCTAGTAAAACCTAAATCTCAGATATACTTTAAAATTCTTTGCTCTCAATAGAAACCTGCACTCTCATAGAAACATAGAAACATAGAAAATAGGTGCAGGAGTAGGCCATTCGGCCCTTCGAGCCTGCACCGCCATTCAATATGATCATGGCTGATCATTCAGCTCAGTAGCCTGTACCTGCCTTCTCTCCATACCCCCTGATCCCTTTAGCAAAAAGGGCCACATCTAATTCCCTCTTAAATATAGCCAATGAACTGGCCTCAACTACCTTCTGTGGCAGAGAATTCCACAGACTCACCACTCTCTGTGTGAAGAAATGTTTTCTCATCTCGGTCCTAAAAGACTTCCCCCTTATCCTTAAGCTGTGACCCCTGGTTCTGGACTCCCCCAACATCGGGAACAATCTTCCCGTATCTAGCCTCTCCAACCCCTTAAGAATTTTATATGTTTCCATAAGATCCCCCCTCAGTCTTCTAAATTCCAGCGAGTACAAGCCCAGTCTATCTAGTCTTTCCTCATATGTAAGTCCCGCCATCCCAGGGATCAATCTGGTGAACCTTCTCTGTACTCCCTCTAAGGAAAGAACGTCTTTCCTCAGGTTAGGAGACCAAAACTGCACACAATACTCCAGGTGCGGTCTCACCAAGGCCCTGTACAACTGCAGCAGAACCTCCCTGCTCCTAAACTCAAATCCTCTTGCTATGAATGCCAACATACCATTCGCTTTCTTCACTGCCTGCTGCACCTGCATGCTTGCTTTCAATGACAGGTGCACCATGACACCCAGGTCACGTTGCATCTCCCCTTCTCCCAATCGGTCACCATTCAGGTAATACTCTGCTTTCCTGTTCTTGCCGCCAAAGTGGATAACCTCACATTTATCCACATTATATTGCATCTGCCATGCATTTGCCCACTCGCCTAATCTATCCAAGTCACTCTGCAGCCTCCTAGCATCCTCCTCGCAGCTAACACTGCCACCCAGCTTCGTGTCATCCGCAAACTTAGAGATGTTGCATTCAATTCCCTCGTCCAAATCATTAATATACACTGTAAATAACTGGGGTCCCAGCACTGAGCCTTGCGGTACCCCACCAGTCACTGCCTGCCATTCCGAAAAGGACCCGTTTATTCCTACTCTTTGCTTCCTGTCCGCCAACCAATTTTCTATCTACCTCAACACTGAACCCTCAATACCGTGTGCTTTAAGTTTGTACACCAATCTCCTATGTGGGACCTTGTCGAAGACCTTCTGAAAGTCCAGATATAACACATCGACTGGTTCTCCCTTATCCACTCTACTAGTTACATCCTCGAAAAATTCTATAAGATTCGTCAGACATGATTTGCCTTTGGTAAATCCATGCTGACTTTGTCCGATGATTTCACCACTTTCCAAATGTAATGCTATCACATCTTTAATAACTGACTCTAGCATTTTCCCCACTACCGATGTTAGGCTAACTGGTCTATAATTCCCCGTTTTCTCTCTCCCTCCCTTTTTAAAAAGTGGGGTTACATTAGCTACCCTCCAGTCCTCAGGAACTACTCCAGAATCTAAAGAGTTTTGAAAAATTATCACTAATGCATCCACTATTTCTGAGGCTACTTCCTTAAGCACTCTGGTATGCAGCTTATCAGGCCCTGGGGATTTAACTGCCTTTAATCCATTTAATTTACCTAACACCACTTCCCGACTAACCTGTGATTTGATATCCCTGCATGCGAATAAGGTTTAGATAATTACCCTGCATTCTGCTGCAGACTTTGACAACCTTCCCCACGATCCACAATTTTTGCTTCCTCCCCAAACTTACTAATCACACCTCCCACATTCACATCCAAGCTATGATCATATAACATAAACAGCAAAGGTTGCAGCGCCGATCTCTGCTGTGTTTGCCTGACCGTAGCAGCTGGAACAGTCCGTTGCTGGGGTGGTAGAGGTCCCTCATAATCTTGCTTGCTCTCGATCTACACCTCCTGATGTACAGGTCCTGCAGGGGGGCGAGTGTAGTTCCCACGGTGCGTTCTGCCGAACGCACTACTCTCTGCAGGGCCATCCTGTCCTGGGCAGAGCTGTTCCCAAACCAGACTGTAATGTTACCGGACAGGATGCGCTCTACAGCCCCAGAATAGAAGCACTGAAGGATTCTCAGAGACACTCTGAATTTCCTCAGCTGTCTAAGGTGGTAAAGGCGCTGCTTTGCCTTACCCACCAGTGCTGCAATGTGCGTTGCCCATGTCAGATCCTGTGTGATGTGGACTCCCAAGTATTTAAAACTGCTCACCCTATCCACAGTAGACCCATTTATCTCCAGTGGCGTGTACGTCCTTGGATGTTGAGCCCTTCTAAAGTCCATAATCAGCTCTTTAGTTTTAGTGACATTAGTGACTTTAGTGACCAGAGTGCCAGATCAGCCACCTCCTCCCGGTAGGCCTTCTCATCATTGTCGGAGATCCGGCCCACCACCACAGTGTCATCAGCAAAATTGATGATGGAGTTTGAGCTGAACCTGGCCCCACAGTCATGTGTGTACAGGGAGTACAGTAGGGGGCTAAGGACGCAACCCTGGGGGGATCCTATGTTCAGGGTGAGGGAGCTTGATGTGTGTTCCCCCATCCTGACCACTTGGGGCCTGGCGGTGAGAAAGTCCAGGACCCAGGCACACAGAGGGGTGCAAAGCCCCAGTTCCAGCAGCTTCTCAGCCAATCTCCTGGGTCCATTAAAACCTAAATCTCAGATATACTTTAAAATTCTTTGCTCTCAATATAAACCTGCACTCTCGTGATTTGATATCCCTGCATGGAGAATAAGGTTTAGATAATTACCCTGCATCCTGCTGCAGACTTTGACAACCTTCCCCACGATCCACAATTTTTGCTTCCTCCACAAACTTACTAATCACACCTCCCACATTCACATCGAAGCCATGATCATATAACATGAACAGCAAAGGTTGCAGCACCGATCTCTGCTACACACCATCAGCCACAGACCTCCAAGCAGAAAAATCATCCTTCTACCGCTACCTTCTACCTCCCACCGCCAAGCCACGTGGATCCATTTCACCAGCTCGCCTTGGATCCCACCTCCCTTCGCTTTCTGGACCAGCCTTTGCACGCGGAACATTGTCAAGTCCCTCAGTGAAGTTCATATATTGGTTTACAATGAGATCAGTGTGTTAGTTGTACACACCCATCAAATCCACCCGTGAATCCGCTCTCTTTCATCGACCCCACAACCACAAGTCTCCACCCGTTCTGTCCAACACCCGATCATTCAACCTCTGCTTCCTTCCATGGTCCAAGCCACCCCTCCCTCTCTCTCACCCTCCACTCATAGAAACAGGGGCAGGTCATCTGGCCCCTCGTGTCTGCTCCCTTTCACTGTGAATGATGACCCCACCACCCACCTCTACCTCCTCTATAAACTCCTCAAATTACTGCTAACCTCAATATCCTCTTGCTCCGATCTGTCTCCATATGTGTGTACCCCCCCCCCCTCCCTTCGTTTCTCCTTCACCAGCGCAATCTCGCAATCCTCCTCGCTCTCCGCACCCGTCCACCCTCCCCCACCTCACGAAATTCCCCTCTCCATCCCTGGATTAAAAACTCCGGGGGAGATGTCTGTTGTCCACCCGATGTGGTCGTGGGTGAAACCCCGGGCAGGGTTTCAGTTGTCCGCCCGCCTGTGCCTGAGGCCGAGCGGCCTCTCCCCCGGTCCCGGGGCCGCGCTGCCCGAGTCTCCCCCCGACCCCCCCCCCCCCCCCCCGGGGACTCTCTGATTCTCTGCTTCTCCCCCCAGTCTCCGTCACCCTGGATGTGGAAACAGCGCATGCGCAGCTCGAGGTGTCTGAGGATCGGAAGAGGGTGAGACAGACCGGGACAGAGAGGAGTCTCCCTGACACCGGGAAGAGGTTTACAGTCTGGCCGTGTGTGCTGGGATCGGAGGGGTTCACATCGGGGAGACATTACTGGGAGGTGGAGGTGGCGGGGAGTGGGGACTGGAGTCTGGGAGTCGCCGCAGAGTCTGTGGAGAGGGAGGGATGGGACACACTGACCCCGGAGACTGGAGTCTGGAGGATCAGGCGGGGGCGGGGTGACCAGTTTGTTGCACTCACCTCCCCTCCATCCCGTCTCCCCGCCCGTCCCATCCCCGGGAGGGTGGGAGTTTATCTCAGTTACGAGTCCGGGACAGTTTCATTTTACGACGCGGCCACCAAGTCCCATCTCCACACCTTCACTGGGAATAAATTCACGGGGAAACTTTATCCTTTCTTCGGGCCTTGGGATGTAGACAAGTGGCTGAGAATCTGCTCCGGTTCCGCTCCGGGTGTGTAAAAGGGTCGGGTCCCGGGACCGGCGTCAGGAGCGGGGCTCAGGGGCTGTGGGGCAGAAACCCGGTGGACAACAGGTCGGCGCTGAACGGCTCCCATTTAATCCCCAAACTGCAACACGACCTCCCGACTTCCATCCTCAATACTCTGACTGATGAAGGTCAATGTGCCAAAAGCATTTTTGACCGCCTTATCCACCTGCGACTCGACCTTCAAGGAACCATGCCCCTGAACCCCTAGATCCCTCTGCTCTACAACACTCCCCAGAGGACTACCGTTCACCGTGTGGGTCCTGCCCTTGTTCCACGTCACAAAATGCAACACCTCATTACAACATCGCGGGCTCCAGTCTGCGACCCGCCGGCGCGCACATCACCCGCTGTGGCTCCGCTCACGTTTGTAACTCTTCACCTTTAACTTGACGTTTAATAAAGTCTTTAACAAAATAACCCGCGTTTGAGTTCTCTCCGCGTCTCCGCGTCACGGTACAGAGATCTCTTCAAACAGCAGACGCGAGGATCCGTGGATACTGGGTTTACAAAAGGAAAAAGACACACAGAGAGCTGGAGTAACTCAGCGGGTCGGGCAGCATCTGTGGAGAACACGGATAGGTGACGTTTCACATAGTGGTCGAGTAAATCAGCGGGTCGGGCAGCGTCTGTGGAGAACACGGATAGGTGACGTTTCACAGAGTGCTGGAGTAACTCAGCGGGTCAGGCAGCATCTGTGGGGAACATGGATAGGTGACGTTTCACAGAGTGCTGGAGTAACTCAGCGGGTCAGGCAGCATCTGTGGAGAACGTGGATAGGTGACGTTTCACAGAGTGCTGGATTAACTCAGCGGGTCAGGCAGCATCTGTGGAGAACGTAGATAGGTGACGTTTCACAGAGTGCTGGAGTAACTCAGCGGGTCAGGCAGCATCTGTGGATGGAAATGGACAGATCACGCTTCAGGGTCGGGACCCTTGTTTGGTCTGAAGGAGGATTTCCAAGAGCTACAGTCTGTTATATCAGAGTGAATGAATTGGTGTTGATGTCCTTCGGAAGAGGGCGGTAAAGGTCTGACTCTGGAGGTGTAAATAGGAGGGAGGAATTAAATCGGAAATTACTTGAAGGCAGAAGAATAAAGATGAATGTTGGGAGTGGAAGATACAATGGGTCTCTCGGTGTTGATGGCCATGTAGAACTAGAACAGTCTCTTCGGCCCACATAGAACGTGGAACAGTACAATGCCAAGCTAATCTCTGTTTCATCTAGTTGCTCCGGTTTTCTCCCACATCCCAAAGACGTGCGGGTTTGTTGGTTAGTTGGCCCCTGTGAAGTAGCCCCTGATGTATAGAGAGTGGATGAGAAAGTGGGATAACATAGAACTGGTGTGAACGGGTGATCGATGGTGGTCGTGGATTCAGTCCCTCCCCCACCCTGGTCGTTGTACTAGTTTCACTGTCGTCCTGGTGAGTTTCATTGCCTGTAACTCGTTTTCACCGAGCTCACAGCCAACAATGGCCTGCTTCTTTTATCATCATTATTTGTTCACGTATCTTTCTTTCATTTGTTGAAAATCTTTGTACCACTGTCGATATATCTCGTTTCACTTTCCCAATCAGAAGAAGGGTCTCGACCCGAAACGTCTCCTAATCCTGTTCACCAGAGATGCTGCCTGACCCGCTGACCTACTTCAGCTTTTTGTGTCTATCTTCGGGGGGCCGAAAGGCCTGTTTCCGTGCTGTATCTCTGCACCAAACCGTGTTCTGTTAATCGGGAACAGGACTGTTTGCACATCTTGGTTCTGCCACTAGATGGCAGCAACGCCACGCGGTGCGACCACAGACCAGCTGTAACTTTGAGAATTCACTTTGACAATTGCAGAAACAGCGGGAATCTGGTTTAATAAGTGACTTTTGTCACCTGTTACCACACCCGAAGCCCAAACCAAATGCATGGCTTAAAACGTTGAGGCTTTAAAATGTGCAATAGAAGCAAAAATTGGCCCAAATACTCAGCAGGTCAGGCAGCAACAGCAAGGTGAAACAGACCTTACGTTCCAAATCAAATACTGATGACGAATGGTGTTCAACCTGAGTCATTAATTCCGTTTCTTTCTCTACAAACGCTAACCAACCTTCTGAGTATTTCTTGCATGTTACTGTACGTCTTCATTTTGGATTTTCAGCATCTGGGTTTTTATTTTAGTTTTTCCAGTTCAATGGGCGATTGGAATGTGAATCTGCCCATAAACTGGCAAGAGAAAAAACAGAAAGCCTTGGCGGCAGTATGGGGTATTTGGAAAGAGAAGGCTTAATATTTCTGAGGTATTGTGGAGCAGCGGGAAGAGCCGCTGCCTCAAGGCCAGGGACCGGGATCGATCCTGACCTCAGCTGCTGACTGTTCTAAGTTTGCATGTTCTCCTTGTGGCCTCGTGGATTTCCTCCGGGTGTTCTGGTTTCCTCCCACAATCAAAGGACATCCCGGTTTGTATGTTTATTGATCTTCTGTAAAAGCCCCAAGTGTGTGGGGAGTAGATGGGAAAATGGGACAACAGAGAATAAGTGTGAATTGATGACAGACACAAAAAGCTGCAGGAATTCAACGGGTCTGACAGCATCTCTCTAGAAAAGGAGTGAATTGGTGACCGATGGGCCTGTTTCCATGCTGTATGTCTAAAGTAAAGTAAGGTCCACTGTAAACATCTCTCTCGTCAGAAAAATAACCTCCAACTACCGCGCAACAGAGAAAACAAGATACAGATCAGTGCAGCACAAAAAATGACCCTTCAACACCTAATGACGAGCTGATGGAAAGACCGTTCAGAAGCTCGATAACAGAGGGGAGGAGGCTGCTCCTGAGACTGGCAGTGCGCCCTTCCAAGGTTCTGTACCTTCTGCCCAACAAGAGCAGGGAGAATAGGGAATGGCCGGGGGGGGAACGTATTTGATTATGTTGTCTACTTCTCCGAGACATAAATAAGTGCAGATGGCGTCTGGTCAGGGCCTCATCCACAATTCTCTGAAATTTCTTGCGCTCTTTTCCCAAACCAAGCTGTGACGCAAACAGACAGTGCGCATTTTATGGTGAATCTTGGAGGTTTGCCAGAGTAATAGAATGATAGAGTGAGACAGCAGCCAACATGTTCCAGCTACACTGGTCCCAGCTTTTGGTCCATATCCCTCCAAACCTGGCCCATCCATGTACCTGTCTAACTGCTCCTTAAATCATGGGATAGTCCCTGCCTCAACCACATCCTCTGGCAGTTTGTTCCACAAATCCACCACACATTGTGCCAAAAAGTTACCGCTCAGGTTCTTATTAAATCTTTTCCCCTTCACCTTAAACCTAAGTCGTCTAGTCCTCGAATTGCCTACTCTGGGCAAGAGACACTGTTCACCCAATCTATTCCTCCCATGACCTTATACAGCTCTATAAGGTTACCCTTCATCCTCCTGCACTCCAAGGGATAGAGTCCCAACCTACTCAATCTCTGCCTATAGCTCGGACTGTCTTGTCCTGACCACATGTTTGGCGACATGCCGAATTGCCTCAGTCCACTGATGAAGTACAGGTGTTGGTGTGGCGTCTTGGCTGTGTCTTCAGTGTGGTTGGCCCGCCATAGATCGTTGATGATATTTACGCCAAGGAGCCTGATGCCCTTCACCATTTCCACATCAGCGTGTTTGATGCTGACATGGGCTTGTCCTCCACTGCGCCTGCTGGTGGAGTGCCTGCCCCAATCAGGCTTCCATTGCTTCAGACGCTGATGGGAAGTCAACAAACCTGAGCGTTGTGCAATTCTAAACATTCCCATCTGTGATGAACGGCGGGTTATCGACAATGCAACGTCCTGTTATTGCAATAATGAGTGCGCATAATCAGAGGGAAAGAGGTTTTACGAGGATGTTGCCAGGACTCAAGGGCTCGAGCTATCAGGAGAGGTTGAGCAGGCTGGAACTCTCTACCTTGGTGCGCAGGAGGATGAGGGGTGACCTTAGAGAGGACTAAAAAAACACGAGAGGAACAGATCTGGAAGATGTACAGTCTCTTGCCAAGAGTAGAGGAATCGAGAACCAGAGGACATAAGTTTAAGGTGAGGGTGGAAAGATTTAATAGGAAACTGAGGGGTAACACAATATGGGTGGTGGGTATATGGAACGAGCTGCTGCAGGGGGTAGTTGGGCAGAGACTATCACAACGTTTACGAAGTAGTTGGACAGATACATGGATAGGACAGGTTTGGAGGGATATGGGCCAAACGCGGGCACTGCAGGTCGGTCCAACAACCTAATGGTTGTGGGGGCAGAGCTGGGAATGGGAGCTATAATGAACCTGTCGGTTTAGTTGATGGCCACAAAGAACTACATCAGTCCCTTCAGCCCAGATCAGACTATGCAATGCCACCACTCCAGCAGCACGTTCCAGGCACCCACCACCCTGTGTGATAAAACATGACCCTTGAAATTTACCCCCACTGTGCAAAAATCAGAGCCGAGAGGGAAGGGGGGCGGCGCGGGGGCGCCTGCTGCCTCGTGCGGCGGGACCTGGTTCGCCGCTGCGGGGAAATATATCCTTAAGAGCTCTCCTTAAGAGCTCTATCCAGCTCTCTTTTGAAAGCATCCAACGAACTGGCCTCCACTGCCCTCTGAGGCAGAGAATTCCACACCTTCACCACTCTCTGACTGAAAAAGTTCTTCCTAATCTCCGTTCCAAATGGCCTACCCCTTATTCTTAAACTTTGGCCCCTTGTTCTGGACTCCCCCAACATTGGGAACATGTTTCCTGCCTCTAATGTGTCCAATCCCCTAATTACCTTATATGTTTCAATAAGATCCCCCCTCATCCTTATAAATACCAGTGTATACAAGCCCAATCGCTCCAGCCTTTCAACATACGACAAGTTTGCACATGAGACTGTTAAATGAAATAACAGTGTTTGCTGTGGATATAATATCATTGTGCAGCCTAATATAATGAACAATTCACGATGGGAAACACTGATGTATTTAGTTTAAGGGAATGAAATTTACAGGCAGCTTGTTTCAAATAGCATCCACTTACTGGTCAGGGCTGTGATTGACGGGGCTGAACTCCGCCTCCCCTCAGCCGTGCCCCGATACTGCAAGGGTTCAGCAGCTGCGCCAAAGGGAACGCGTTTTGAACCAGGAAGTTGCGGAGTTACAATGGCTGCGAAAGACCCGGTCGAGAGTTTAACGGAGGAGATAGTTTGTCCCATCTGCCTGGAATTCTTCACCGATCCGGTTACACTGGACTGTGGGCACAACTTCTGCCGCTCCTGTATCACACAGAGTTGGGACAGGGAGGAGAGAAACTCCTGCCCGGAATGTAGAGAGGAGTTTACAGACCGCGCCCTCAAAGTGAATCGGGCCTTGGCGAGACTGGCTGAGAAAGCTCGAACACTGAGCCTGAATCGGACAGAGAAGGAAAGTAAACTTCACTGCGAGGAACATCAGGAAGAACTGAAGCTGTTTTGTGAAACTGATAAGAAGCTGATCTGTGTGATTTGTGCAGCTGGGCGGGAACACAAGTCTCACAGCTTCATGCCGGTTAAAGAAGCTGTTGAAAACCACAAGGTAAAAGCAAACCGATTTTAATCGCATCATTGTTTAATTCCATTTTTACTGTTCAACCATTTAATTTTCTGATTCCCAAACACAATTCCAGGATCAGGTGAAATCTTCCATCCAGTCTCTCACAAAAGATAAATCAGAGATCCAGCAAATGGAGCAGCAACAGAAAGAGAAGATTTCTGGAGTTCTGGTGAGGCTTTTAAGTTTCGATTTCCTGATCTTGTGCAGGTTTTATCCCTGTGACGTGTGTAATAACAGGGCAGCGCAGTGACACAAATAGTGCTGCTGTCTCCTAGTTCTGGTGACGGTTCGATCCAGACCTCGGGCGCTGCCCGTGTGGTTCACGCCTTTTCCCTGTGACCGCGTCGGATTCCTTCCACGTCCCCAATACACGCTGGTTCAATGGTCAATCGGGGACTGTAAAATTATCCCTGGGAAAGTGGGTGGTGGACGGATAAATAGGAATTAAAGGGCAGATGAAAAGGAAAGCAGGGTATTGTATTGAGGGGTAGAGGATTAATGGGTAATAAGATTACCCTCTCGACATTTCAGAAGCATTTTGACAAACTATTGAATTGTCAAAGCAAATAAAAATGCACAGGACAAATGTTACGGTCAAGGTCGTGAGAATACACAATCAGTGACATGAAATATTGATCTTCCCCTTTCATTTCACAGGAACAGTCACACAACCTTCAGTCCAAGATCACATCCCAGTTTGCTGAACTGCACCAGATTCTCACTGGGAAAGAGCAGCGCCTACTGGCAGATATCCGGGAGGAAGAGAAGAAGATTCTAAATACAATGGAGAAAAAACTTGAAGAGATTGAAGAGAATTTAAATTCCATTGAGGAGGATCTCTTAAAGTTGCAGCAACAGATGGATCAAAAGAACAGTGTGGTGTTTCTGAAGGTGAGAGGTGACACTCCAGTTTGGCGAAGTGAAAGTGCACAGTCACAAAATGGTGGGGGATATTTCTGAGATAAATGCTGCATTTGCCACTAATTGAGAACTGGGTAAATGCTCTGTCTGTTCCAGAGCTGTGCTGCTGTTGTTCCCAAACTAAATGGCCTCCCGTATAATCTGCGGGATCTCGGCACTGCCTGCAGTCTCCTTGGGATGAGTTACTGTGATCCTGTCACTGAGATAGCGAATGTTTGATATTTCCCTGAAAAGATGGAAAATCTCCAGGAAATCAAAAGATCACGTGGAAAGTTTGTCCTATGTTCCCCTTTAGTGGGAAAGAATTATGCAGCGTTAAACCGATCTGTTGAAGGCTTGCTCTCGGATACACTTCATCAATTTCTGTGATTTACCCACCTTAACATGCCTTGAGGTCGCCAGCACTTAAGGGGACCTATCCTATCCTAATGATCCCTTTGCTCTTAAAGGAACCTATTATCCCCCTAGTTATTATTTTGCTGTTAATACACTTGTAGGATCTCTCGGGCAATATCCAATATTTGTCTCTGTGACGATGACAATAAATGCTGGGCAATGGAACATTTCTGGGGCTTGTTGTGATTTGTGTGAAACTCCTGTTGTTGGGATGTGGATGTCCCGTCTCAGTCTGCTCAGATTTGTGTTTTATTTCTTGCAGGATGAAGCTGGGAGGAAGAGGAGGTAGGTCTGCATCTGAGCTGGAATGGAACCAATGTCCTAGGAGGAGTGTTCGCTAGTGCTGTCGGGGAGGATTTAAACTAATGTGGCAGGGGGGGTGGGAGCAGGAGCAGAGAGACAGAGGGGTGTAAAATTAGGGTAGAAGCAACAGGTAGCAAGGTGAAAAGTAAAAGTGGCAGGGCAAAAATCAAAAAGGGCCACTTTTCAACATAATTGTATAAGGGGTAAGAGAGTTGTAAAAACAAGCCTGAAGGCTTTGTGTCTCAATGCAAGGAGTATACGTAATAAGGTGGATGAATTAAATGTGGAGATAGTTATTAATGATTATGATATAGTTGGGATTACGGAGACATGGCTCCAGGGTGACCAAGGCTGGGAGCTCAACATCCAGGGATATTCTATATTCAGGCGGGATAGACAGAAAGGAAAAGGAGGTGGGGTAGCATTACTGGTTAGAGAGGAGATTAAAGCAGTGGAAAGGAAGGACATTAGCTTGGAGGAAGTGGAATCGATATGGGTAGAGCTGCGAAACACCAAGGGGCAGAAAACGCTAGTGGGAGTTGTGTACAGGCCACCTAACAGCAGTAGTGAGGTTGGGGATAGCATCAAGCAGGAAATTAGAAATGCGTGCACTAAAGGTGCAGCAGTTATAATAGGTGACTTCAATCTACATATAGATTGGGTGAACCAATGCTGAGGAAGAGGATTTCTTGGAATGTTTGAGAGATGGTTTTCTAAACCAACATGTCGAGGAACCAACGAGAGAACAGGCCATTCTAGACTGGGTATTGAGTAATGAGGAAGGGTTAGTTAGCAGTCTTGTTGTGCGAGGCCCCTTGGGCAAGAGTGATCATAATATGGTAGAGTTCTTCATTAGGATGGAGAGTGACAAAGTCAATACAGAAACAAGTGTTCTGAACTTAAAAAAAGGTAACTTTGAGGGTATGAGGCGTGAATTGTCCAAGATAGACTGGCGATTGGTGCTGAAAGGGTTGACGGTCGACATACAATGGAAGGCATTTAAAGGTCGCATGGATGAACTACAACAAGTGTTCATCCCAGTTTGGCAAAAGAACAAACCAGGAAAGGTAGTGCATCCGTGGCTAACAAGGGAAATCAAGGATAGTATTAAAACAAAAGATGAAGCATACAGATTAGCCAGAAAAAGTAGCATACCAAGGACTGGGAGAAATTCAGAGTCCAGCAGAGGAGGACAAAGGGCTTAATTAGGAAAGGAAATATAGATTATGAGGGAAAACTGGCAAGGAACATAAAAACTGACTGCAAAAGCTTTTATAGATATGTCAAGAGAAAATGATTAGTTAAGACAAATGTAGGTCCCTTGCATTCAAAAACAGGTGAATTGATCATAGGGAACAAGGAGATGGTAGACCAATTGAACAAATACTTTGGTTCTGTCTTCACTAAGGAAGACATAAACCGTCTGCCGGAAATAGCGGGGGACCGGGAGTCTAATGAGATGGAGGAACTGAGGGAAATCCAGGTTAGTCGGGAAGTGGTGTTAGGTAATTAAATGGATTAATGGCAGATAAATCCCCAGGGCCAGATAGGCTGCATCCCAGAGTGCTTAAGGAAGTAGCCTCAGAAATAGTGGATGCATTAGTGATAATTTTTCAAAACTCTTTAGATTCTGGAGTAGTTCCTGAGGACTGGAGGGTAGCTAATGTACCCCTACTTTTTAAAAAGGGAGGGAGAGAGAAAACGGGGAATTATAGACCAGTTAGCCTAACATCGGTAGTGGGGAAAATGCTAGAGTCAGTTATTAAAGATGTGATAGCATCACATTTGGAAAGTGGTGAAATCATCGGACAAAGTCAGCATGGATTTACCAAAGGCAAATCATGACTGACGAATCTTATAGAATTTTTCGAGGATGTAACTAGTAGAGTGGATAAGGGAGAACCAGTCGATGTGTTATATCTGGACTTCCAGAAGGCCTTCGACAAGGTCCCACATAGGAGATTGGTGTACAAACTTAAAGCACACGGTATTGAGGGTTCAGTGTTGAGGTGGATAGAAAATTGGTTGGCGGACAGGAAGCAAAGAGTAGGAATAAACGGGTCCTTTTCGGAATGGCAGGCAGTGACTAGTGGGGTACCGCAAGGCTCAGTGCTGGGATCCCAGTTATTTACGGTGTATATTAATGATTTGGACGAGGGAATTGAATGCAACATCTCTAAGTTTGCGGATGAGACGAAGCTGGGTGGCAGTGTTAGCTGCGAGGAGGATGCTAGGAGGCTGCAGAGTGACTTGGATAGATTAGGCGAGTGGGCAAATGCATGGCAGATGCAATATAATGTGGATAAATGTGAGGTTATCCACTTTGGCGGCAAGAACAGGAAAGCAGAGTATTACCTGAATGGTGACCGATTGGGAGAAGGGGAGATGCAACGTGACCTGGGTGTCATGGTGCACCAGTTATTGAAAGCAAGCATGCAGGTGCAGCAGGCAGTGAAGAAAGCCAATGGTATGTTGGCATTCATAGCAAGAGGATTTGAGTTTAGGAGCAGGGAGGTTCTGTTGCAGTTGTACAGGGCCTTGGTGAGACCGCACCTGGAGTATTGTGTGCAGTTTTGGTCTCCTAACCTGAGGAAAGACGTTCTTGCCTTAGAGGGAGTACAGAGAAGGTTCACCAGATTGATCCCTGGGAAGGCGGGACTTTCATATGAGGAAAGACTGGATAGACTGGGCTTGTATTCGCTGGAATTTAGAAGACTGAGGGGGGATCTTATAGAAACATTCAAAATTCTTAAGGGGTTGGAGAGGCTAGATGCGGGAAGATTGTTCCCGATGTTGGGGGAGTCCAGAACCAGGGGTCATGGCTTAAGGATAAGGGGGAAGTCTTTTAGGACCGAGATGAAAAAACATTTCTTCACACAGAGAGTGGTGAGTCTGTGGAATTCTCTGCCACAGAAGGTAGTTGAGGCCAGTTCATTGGCTATATTTAAGAGGGAGTTAGATGTGGCCCTTTTTGCTAAAGGGATCAGGGGGTATGGAGAGAAGGCAGGTACGGGCTACTGAGCTGGATGATCAGCCATGATCATATTGAATGGCGGTGCGTACAGGCTCGAAGGGCCGAATGGCCTACTCCTGCACCTATTTTCTATGTTTCTATGTTTCTATGATATGCTCTTGACTGAAATACTGCATGTTTGTGTGTATCAGCTCAAAGAAATTGTTGAGGCTCAGTTTATCACCAACTGCTAAATACTTGCAGGGTTAGTGATGAAGATAAAGCACTCACAGTGACAGACGGTGCCTTGCCGATTGAAACGCCTTTTAGTAACACAGATGCAAACATTGCCGATAGAAATTGTATTCGCCTCTAACACCTCCTATGGCAGCTAGCTCTCTGCCACCCAGTGCCTGAAAACGTTGCCGTTGAAGAACATTTTAGACTTTCCCTTCAGAACTTAAACCGATGCCCTCGAAGTTTAGAAGACTACATCTCCCATTCCTCAGTCTGTTGGCCCAGTTCATTTTGACCAGTTTAATCTTAGACAACCTTCTTCACTCTCCATGATGTCTCATGAATATTAGTTTCATCCACAAACCTGCTAGACATGCCACCCACATACACGTCATTTATCTAATCATTTGTTTAAATAGGGACCAACAGTGGACTCAGCATTGAGTATTGTGGTACACCACTTGCGACAGGCCTCCAGTCTGAAAAACAACTCTACCTCCCACCTTCCGGCCACATGTTTACCCATTCTCTATCTACCCTGGATTCCATACGTTCCATCCTTCCTGATCAGCCGACGACAGAGGTTGCTGCTGTCAAATTGCTAATCATACCTCCTACATTCACATCCAAGCCTTAGAAATATAACATAAACAGCAGTGAACATCCGAGATGTTCTGCCCCAGGAGGTAGTGATAGGTCAGATTATTGGCAATAGGCAAAGTGAACACAGATGGATATTTGAAGGATCGAGAAATTGGCGGTTATGGAGAACTCACATAGAACAGGAATTGGTGCCATCTTAGATCAGTCAGGATCACATTGAATGGCGGAGCCGGTCTGAGGAGTGGAGGCTACTCCTGCTATTTTCTTGTGATCTTTAGTTTTTTCATACCTACAGCATGATAATCCTTACACAGAGTTGAATGCGGCAAAGATTGACAATACCTGTCTCTGGGACACTGATTTTGCAGTGCGCGGTGAGATTGAGTGGACTAGGCCTGTTTACTCGAGAGTTCAGGTGTATTAGAGGAGATCTCAGTGAAACACAGAGTTTTTACAGGGCTCAGTGGGCTGGATGCAGGGAGGATGGTTCCCCTGTCTGAGGGATCTCTAGAGAGCTGGCACCCTCTCAGAATGTGGGCTACACCATGCAGGACAGAGATAAGGAGACATTACTGCACGCAGAGATTGGGGAACGACCCTGCACCAGTGGCTGTGGAGACTCAGTCATTCAGTGCTCTTGGACCTGAGAGCCATGGTTGTACATTACAGAGTCCGACCCTGACCATTTTTTCCCAGCTACACTAATCTATTTGCCCACATTACATCGGCATTCTTCTGCACCTCACCTACTTAAGTGCCTCAAATATAGTGATGATATCTCATTCCACCCCCTGCTCTATAACATGTTCCAGATATCACCCGCTCTCAGTGTAAATCTTGTTTGTTTGTTCCTGAACTACAGCCAAAACGGTACACGATAGCGTGACGATTTTAAGCCCACCTTACTCAGCGTCATCCTTTTGGTGCTAATGGGAGAAGTTTCATTGAAATCGGTGTTATATTTTTTAAAAAGTGGGGTTGAGGGGGATGGAATGGAGGGACGGGGAGAGGGAGGGAGGAGAGGGTGCTGTACCAATGCAGGAGAGGTTTGGGCCCATCTGGTCCACTTGTTCCAGTAAAACCTAAATCTCAGATCCACTTTCAAATTCCTTGCTTTCTATATAAACCAGCACTCTCGTGAATTGATTTCCCTGCATCCGAATAAGGTTTAGATAATTACCCTGCATCCTGCTGCAGACTTTGACAACCTTCCCCGCTATCCACAATTTTTGCTTCCTCCACAAACTTACTAATCATACCTCCCACATTCACATCCAAGCCATGATCATATAACATAAACAGCAAAGGTTGCAGCGCCGATCTCTGCTACACACCACAAGCCACAGACCTCCAAGCAGAAAAATCATCCTTCTACCGCTACCTTCTACCTCCAACCACCAAGCCACTTGTGGATCCATTTCACCAGCTCGCCTTGGATCCCACCTGCCTTCGCTTTCTGGACCAGCCTTGCACGCGGAACATTGTCAACTCCCTCAGTGAAGTTCATATATTGGTTCACAATGAGATCAGTGTGTTAGTTGTACACACCCTTCAAATCCACCCGTGAATCCGCTCTCTTTCAACGACCCCACAACCACAAGTCTCCACCCATTCTGTCCAACACCCGATCATTCAACCTCTGCTTCCTTCCATGGTCCAAGCCACCCCTCCCTCTCTCTCACCCTCCACTCATAGAAACAGGGGCAGGTCATCTGGCCCCTCGTGTCTGCCCCCTTTCACTGTGATCATGATGACCCCACCACCCACCTCTACCTCCTCTTTAACAACCTCAAATTACCGCTAACCTCAATATCCTCTTGCTCCGATCTGCCT